>NC_056748.1:1132643549-1132746049 GCF_019279795.1 Protopterus annectens | reverse complement strand
TGTCTACTATTTTTGGAGATTGTACAATTATTGTTCTTAAAATGTTTTTGTAATACTTTGGAACTTTTATCTCTGGGCCTCCACTGAAAATGGGCACCTACCCAGTCTAACATTCCCAATAATCAAATGTGAGTAAATAAAATAGATAAATAAAGTATTTTGTCATTCTTTAACAGTGCATTGCGACAACCAGTGAGTTCCGTGCCCTGATGCATCTTTGTCCCAGTACAGATGTATTTATTTGTGCCATGCTTTTAATAAATGCTTTATACATTTTTTACTGAAGCTATAGCTCAACTAAATGTAGTATGTCCCTTTGTGACATCACCTTAGGGACTTTTCATACACTTTAATGGATGCTTCTCTGCGCATGCACAGCTTGCGTCCTTTAAAGTCTGTGATGCTTCTCTGCGCATGCACAGCTTGCATCCTTTAAAGTCTATGGCTGCAGCTCACATTTTACCTGAGTTGATATCAATAAGGTTGCAGATCAACTTTGCTTTGAGTGGCGTCATCATAGGGAAAGCAAATTTCATGGCTGTTATTGTTCAGTGAAGAGAAGATTGAAAATTTGGCTGGTCAGGTGAAAATGCAGCTCTGCAGTTTATGCACCACATACAGTGGTTTTAAAAGGTAAGTTACCAAATTGACAAAAAAATTCTTAACTGTAGTATTTTAGAACAGTCCTTGGCCTTCAGGGAAAAACATTTTGAATGCAAAGGCACACTTCACTGGATTGCTTGTTTTAAGTCTCCAATTACTTCATAGAATATTTGCATAATAGATTTTACCTAAACGTGGGTAAAATTATTAAGTGACAGGGGACTTGCATAAGTTGCATGACCAGTGATGAATGGGGTCAGCGACATGTATTAATTCTAGAGCTAATTGTTGATGATGGCTGCTAGTCGTTTAAATGGGGTAATGTTAGTTTTAGTATTATTGCTATCATTTACACTTTGATAATTGCAAGGCCTTTATGTTGTCATTTGTAGGTATCCTAAACTGAGTAGTTGCTCCCAAGTATAAGTGATATTCCCTTGTTGCATTATTTTGAAAACGTCCTTCTTTCGTTCGCTCCTCTTTGTCTGGGATCCGCTTTCTTCCTTTTTTCCATCTCCTATTGTCTGGAGCAGAAGTTCAGCAACTTTATTATTGGTCATTGCTGGTGATGGATTATGCTCCTCTAATACTTCATTTCAACAATAGAACTTTAAAACTTGCCTTTTTGGTCTTTATTTGTCTCAGCCTTATAACTATTTTGGGAAAGTTATAACATTCTCCCTCCTTCCTTACTTGCTTTATTTCTTCTGTAATCATCATCATCATCATCAGCACCCTTTTTCCCATTTTCTGCATGGGGTCGTGGTATCGTGGTAACTGTCGCCATCTCTCTCGATTCAGTGCCACACTCCTGCCTTTGTCAACACTCATGTCTGACTGTCGCAGATCTTTCACACAATCCGTCCGCCTCTTTGCTGGACATCCTCGCTTTTTCTCACCTTCTTCCTCTCTGTCACACAATCCGTCCGCCCCTTTGCGGGGCATCTTCTTTCCTCTTATTATTTTCCCGTCTGCCCCAAATCTTCACCAGATTGTCTTCTGCTTTTCTGCATGTCTGAACCACCATAAGCTGTTCTCTTTGATCTTTTCTGCAAATCGGAGCTACTTTGGCTTTTGCTGTTATGTCCTCTTACTACCCTTCTCATGCACTTTATTTCCATCACCTCTAGTTTCCTCATCTGCTCTGCCTTTACTGCCCACTTTCTATACCCTACAGTAGTACTGCTCACACCACTGTCTTGTACACCTTACTTTTCAGCTTCTTTGGCATTCTTCTGTCATACATTACGCCTGAGTCTCTATGCCATTTGGCTACAGCCTCTCTGATTCTAACTTTGACTTCTCATTCAGACTTCCCTTCTCCTCGACCACCACTCCCAGAGACTTGAAGCTATTAACCTGTTCCACTATCTTCCCTTCTGTCTCATTTCTTATCTTCTTCTGATTTCTTGAATTTGCTGCCATTACCACTGTCTTATTTGTTCTTGGTTCCATCCCGTATGCCTTCAGGTTTGCATTCCATTCCCCTATCTTTTGCTAAAGTTCTTGCTCAGAGTCTCTCTGTAATGTCACATCATCTGTATACAGCAACTTTGTTGATCTGTTCTCTCCAACTTGTTTTCTAATGTATTCCACCACCAGTATGAACAGCAGTGGGTTCAGAGCAGAACCCTGGTTCATACCCACTCCCACTGGGAACCCCTCTGTGAGACCAAACACTGCTCATACTTGAGTCATTAGGTCTTTGTACATAGCCAGCACTAATTCTACCAATATTTCTGGGACTTCGAAGCACTGCAGTACTGCCCAAAATAGCTTTCTTGGCACCTTGTCATATGCTTTCTCCAAGTCTAGGAATGCCCAGTTGGACTCTTTCTTCATCTCTAGCTGATCTGAATCTGAACTGTTCGTCTCTAATCCTACATTTTACTACTCTGCATATCTGTTTATCAATCATCCTTTCCAGAAGTTTCATGCAATGTGAGAGGAGTTTGCTGCCTTTGTACTGCCCACAGTTGTGGATGTCCCCTTTGTTCTTGTACACTGGCATGAGTATGCTTATTCCCCAGTTATTTGGGATACGTCTTTCTCTCCACACTGCTATGAGTAGCCTCAGGAGCCATTTCTGCCTATTTCACCCAGCATCATTATCATATCTGCTGTAACCTCATCTGAACCTGCTGCATTCCCTGACTTTTTCCTTAGTGCTGTTCTTACTTCTTCTGGGGTGGGCTCCTCTTCTTTTCTCATAGTAGGCTCTTTCTGGGGCAGTACGGCTTCTGTGGGATTTTCTTCATTCAGAAGCTGCTGGAAATACTCCTTCCATCTGCCTTTGATGTCTTGAGAAATGGGGAGCAGATTGTTCCTGGTATCCCTTATGAAGGGTGTCTGAGTATATTCTTTATCTTTCTGTCTTTGCCTTGCAACCTAATATAATTTCTTTGTGCCACCTACTGAGTCACTTTGTAGAAGCTGGCAGAGTGCCTCCAATGCCCTGTTCTTTGCTAATTTAACTCCTTCCTTAGTTTCTTTGTTAGCCGACCAGTTTTCCTTCCTAGTCTGGTCAGTCTTTTCTGTCTTACACTTTTTCCTGCACTTCTATGTTTAGATGACTTCCTGGATGTCTGCGTTCCACCACCAGCTTTCCTTATGTACCTTATTTCCATACTCAGCCTGGCCACATATCAGTTCTTTAGTCCTCACACATGCTGTTTTGAGGTGCTACCCTTCTCCAACTCCACCTATTTCCTCATCTTCTTCGGGTGTTAGAGCCCTTTGTAATTCCTTGAACTGTTGTACTTTCTCTCCAGTCAGCTTCCAGGTCTTCTGCCTGGTCTCTGTTCACCTTACAGCCTTCTCTGACCACTGCTTGCAGCTCATTGTTGCAACCAGTGGGTTATGCTGTGGGCCAACTGTTTTTCACTGGAGATGACTTTGCAGTCATTGATTCTACCCCAGTGTCCTTTCCTTACTAGGAATAAGTCTACCTGAGCTGCATGTCAGACACTGATGCATAAGATCTTATGATTGTCTCTCTTTCTGAGCCATGAATTGGCTACTATCAAGCCATTTGCCAGACAGAAGTCTAGAATGGCCTCTCCTTCTTTATTCCTGTTGCCCCACCCATGTGGACCCAGGCAGTCCTCATATCCTGTTCTGTCTGTCATGATATGTGCATTGAAGTCAACCATTATCAACACCAATTCATATTGTCCTGCTTTATCTAGTAGGTCCTGCAACTGCTGCCTGAATGCACTCTTTTCCTCACTATCACAAGCCTGCTGTGGGGCATAGGCTGAGATTATGAATACTGCCCTGTCATTTCACTGGAGTCTGATTACCATGAGTCTGTCACTAATTCTGATGATATCCCTCACTGCCTTCTGAAGCCTCTCTGTCACCACAATTCCCACACCATTTCTAGCCTGTCCTCCTCCTCCTCAGTAGTAGAATATGGATCCCAAACCAAGTGGCTTTGCTGCACTGCCTGTCCACCTTGTCTCTTGGATACATAGAATATCTAGCTTCCTCTGTATCATCATGCCATCCACTTCAAAGCTGCATCCTGTCAGTGAACCTACATTAAGTACAGCAATTCTCAGTTCATGTTTGGCAGGTTGATTGGTGTTACACCCAGCTTTCACTCAACAGAGCTATCTTAGGTAAACCAGGCTGGGCAACTAGACACTGGCTGTCCAGCAACTTACTGACCCAGAGTTGCTGGGCTTTATGGCAGGCACACACTGACCAATAGGGTCCTCAACCCACTTATCACTGGTAACTACCCATGCCCAGTTTGGTGGCATTAGTCTGTGATGCATGTTCTCCTACCTTGAGGGTACTGCACAGCACAGTAGATGCCTAAAGTGGTTGGTCTACAGCTCCATTCATTAATTAGTTTGCGATAGAAACACTCAACATGTTTTTGGAGGTGGGAAGATGCCCACAGGGACACAGGGAGAGCATACAAAGTCCGAACAGGCATTGGCTGGAGGTCAGCATCAAGCCTTGTACCTTGTGCATGGGAGGCAATGACTTTAACCATTATGCAAAATGATCTGTTGTAAGGAATCTAACTAAGATTCAGTGCTAGATTCCAAAAGCTTTTTGCAGACAGCACAGCACACTGAAGGAAGACTTCAGAGCACCAGCTGTGGACACAATTTCAGGAGACAAGCTGAAAGCAGTCTGAGTACTTCACTATTCAGCAAAGGATAATTCTGGATTCCACGCGTGCCTGTCTGATTCCAAAACACATCACGTGTGCCCAATGAAACTTAAATGTGACAAACTGCAATGCCAACTCTGTTTCCAAAATCTTCGGCATATGCTATACTGCCTCACAAGAAACTGAAGCTACTACTACAGATCCTGCCATATTCTGCAGGAATACCAACAAAAATAAAATAAATAAAAGAAGTATGCAACTTGCTCTGAATGAACTGCAACAGGCTGCAGTAATACAAGCCATAAATGAGGTTGTGGCTGTGCACCCTAGAAGGCAACCAGCTAGAGTCAGAGCAAAGCTTCAACAAAACCAGTTGTCAGACCAGCAAATAATCAACAGTTACCAGTTAGACTATTGGTGCAGGCTGTCTGCAACATCTGTGTCCTACACATCTTTGCGCACACTGTGAGGAAACTCCACCCCCCTTAAACTAGCGTGTGAGTCTCAGCCAGGGTGTACTTGATTACAGAAACACATAGGGGATGCTGTGGAGGTGTAACAGATAGCTGCTAGTCATGTCTTGGCAAAAATTCAGCAATGTGGATAACTATATCCATTTTCCATCCAACCATTGAGAAAACTGTAATGCACCAGTTCTACAACATCATAGACTTCCCCATGTACTCAGTGCAATAGATTGCATGCACACCCTATCAGGACCCCAGTACATCCTGAAGCAGATTGATATGTAAACAGAAAGGGCTGGCTATCTCTAAACTGCCAGTTTGTATGTGCAAAAGATGGCAGCATAAGAAACCTCATCAGCGGCGCAGTGGTGCAGTGGTAGCATTGCCGCTCACAGAAAGAGATTCTCCAGTTCGATTCTTGGCTGGGGTGCCTTCTGTGTGAAGTCTGCATGTCCTCCCTGCATTCATGTGGGTTTCCTCCAGGTGCTCTGGTTTCCTCCCACATTACAAAGACATATGTCTGGAGCATTTCTAACTGGGCCTCCGCTGAAAATTGGCTTTGTTCAGTCAGACTTTCCCGGTTAACAAATGTTAAATAAATAAATAATTAAAATCATGGCAACACATCTTGGAATGGTCCATGATGCTGCCAACTGGAGGGAAAGTGGACTGAGGGCTACATTCCAGCAAGGTAAAATGCCTGAGGGACTACTACAGGTTAAGCACAGGAACACAACTGGGGTGTAAGATAAGGATATCCCTCCCAACAATATTCATGCTGACAACATGTGTGTTTACTTTCTCTGCCCTTCTGAGCAGGGAATTTCTGGTTAGAGGCTTATAGTGCCTGCATATTCTAACTGTTTCTTACTGAAATTGGTACACCTTGTTTGCTGTAGCATAGACTAGATCCAGGCCTGCTGAATCTAGCTTTATTTGTATGCTTGTTGTTTGTTTATTTCCCTGAAACGCTAATTCCACCTAAAACGCGGCCTTTTAGCACTTCTGTGGATCCCTAGTGATATCTGCATTGCTTACTGTACTTATTTCCTTGTTTCACTTGAAAGAAAGTTACTGTTTGTCATTTTTGCATTTAAGTTACCTGTAACACATTGCATTTAAGTTACCTGGCACTTGCTCACTAAAGCAATTATATAAGTCAGCTCTAAAAAATAAAAGCACTACACCCTCACAAACTCCCCTTGAGTACCTTGTTCCCCATTGGCCCTTTTATTCAATTATAAAGGAATTCCCAATACTATTCTAGCATGTCCAAAGGTCAGTTGTCAATCTCCTCTCCGGTCCAGCTGGTGAATCTGGGAATCTTGAGGCAATGTTACAACTGCCTCATGTACACAGACAACCCTCTCCTCCTCCCAACAAATTCCAACACATGTGAGAGATGCAACCATATAGCCAAACTGGAGGCTAAGCTCTCTCAACTCAGTACTGGCGTAACCAGTCAGGAGGAGAAGGAAACCACACTCACTACAATTCCAGACTCACATAGACCTACCACGACAACAAACCAAACACATAAACACACAAAAACATACTCGGAGGCTCTAAATAAAAATCTGCCTAAGCAGCAGAGACCTCCAAAGCAGACACCCAAGCAACCACTACCCCAAAACAAAACACGTGCAAAACATAGCTCACAAAGCCAGTGTGCAAACAGTCACAGCCCTTAAGGCTAAACAACACACCTGATACACTTGTAATAGGTGACTCTATCGTCAGGCACACTGACGTCCCGCTCACCAGGCTGAACAAGGAGAACGTCACGGTGAGCTGCCTGTCGGGCGCTAGGATCCGCCACATAACACAAGCACTCAGGTCACTCCAAGGCAAGTACAAATATGACTCAGTCATTGTCCATGCTGGTGTGAATGACCTGAGACGTACCTCCCTGGGCTACATGAAAAGAGACATAGAGGAGCTCTCTGAGCATGTAGCCCAGGCCGGTATGACCCTGACCTTGAGTAGTATCTTACCCTCACCAAGAATGATGCCACAATATGAAGACAAGATGATCAATTTCAACAATTGGCTTAAGTGTTGGTGTCATTCAAAGGGGATCCAATGCCTGTCAGCCTGGGATGACATGCTCGACAAGCCATGATGCTTCGCTAGGGATGGCTTGCACCTGTCACCCCTGGGCTTTCGGATATTGGCAAAGGCTCTTGCTACCCCATAGTGCCTTTTTAGGCAAGGCTCAAAAGACAAACCCACCTCCATAGGTATCACAAGGGATAAGAAACTAAGAGTAATGCTACTCAACGCCAGAAGTCTAAACCTCAAGATGCACGCACTTGAAACTCTCCTTAGCATGGAGAACATCGATATCTGTGCAGTAACAGAAACCTGGTTCAAGGCTCCCGAGAGCACCCCAGCACTACCAGGTTATACCTCATACCATGCTTTTCGCCCCAAAACTTGGACCGAACCACAAAAGGAGGGGAGTATCAATATTTGTCAAAGATACCCACACCTCCAGGTTGGTGGCACAGCACGAAGCATCAGAGACTATCCATGTGCAACTAACTGTGGGTAAAACTGCCTTCCAGTTTATAGCCTGCTACAGACCACCCTCCCAAACACAGGAACCCCACTTGGCCTTCCTGAGAATACTGGAAAATATGAAGGTCTCTCCAAACACCATTATACTGGGTGACTTCAACTACCCAAACATAGACTGGGAGCATTACTCTAGCTCCAACACCCTAGCCCAAAGGTTCCTAGAATTTATAAACTCAAATGCTATGGAACAACTTGTTACCACTCCCACAAGAGGGGAAAACATACTGGACCTGATCATCACCAACATGGGGACACTATGCTCCAGACCAGAAGTGTATCCCTCACTGGTAAGATCAGACCATAAACTAATCTCACTGGATATTCACATCCCGACCCCACCCCTGCCCAGAAAACCACAGTGAAAAACTTCTAAAGCAATTTCACACGCCTCAAAACCGAGGCGAAATCCTTCAAAGCCCCGGCCTGTGGAAAATACGGCCCAGACCGCAGAATCCTTTATAAACGATTCTATGAACACCTTCAGGAATGCATGGATCATGCAATCCCAAATAAAACCAAGACCCAATCCTCCAAAGGCAGACGCCCTGTCTGGTGGACCCCAGCCATAAACAAACTATACAATAGAAGGAGGAAGCTACTACATGATAGAGCAAAATCCCAAAAAGGGAAGGCATCTGTGATCAGTATTAGCAAAATCTACGGGCACTCATAAAATCGCCTAAGGCCAGCTTTGAGAGAAAAATTGCACAGGACACTAAGGATAATCACAAGGCTTTCTTTAGTTATGTTAGGAACCTGGGTGGGAATTCCCAGATATGCTCAGAATTAGTCCAAAATGACAAAAATACACCGAGCCCACAGACATTGCCAACATCCTAGCTGACAGGTTCAGTGCAAACTTCTCCCCTCTCCCCACCAAAAGGACAAATATCTATCCCAACAGAGTGCTGCCCCTGACATCTCAGATGCTCAGGTAAGAGCCGCCTCTCCAAAGCAAAAACACAGCATCAATGGGACCAGATGGTGTCCCGGCTGCCCTACATGAACTCCAAGAAGAGCTAAACCCAAACATAAAACTACTGTTCAATCTTAGCCTTACTACAGGATATGTACCCAAAGAGTGGCGACAGCAACAGTGGTCCCTCTCCACAAAGGTGGTGCCTCAACGGATCCTGGAAACTATCGCCCCATAAGCCTGACTAGCTTGGTCTGCAAAGCTATGGAAAGGATCATCATGGACCTCATAAATAAAGATATTGGGGACCTACAGACACTGGATCCTACCCAGTTTGGCTTTGTTAAGGGCAGATCCTGCCTCTTAAACCTGGTTGATTTCTTTGAAACAGTCACCAAGGCCATTGACGAGGGAAGGTGGTCCACACAGCCTACCTGGACCTCGCAAAGCCTTCGATACAATACCCCACTCGGCATTATAGATAAGCTCACCAGCTTAAATATAAACCCCTATGTCACTAGATGGGTTGCAAACTGGCTCAAGGACAGAACCCACATGGTTAGAATTGCTGGAGCCATGTCAGACTCCAAACCAGTTACAAGTGGCGTCCCACAAGGCTCAGTCCTGGGACCTCTCTTGTTCGGTATATATTTCTCGGGTACAGGCCAACACGGAAGGACTGTGGCTGACCAAGTTCGCAGATGACTGCAAACTGGGCCATAATCAACTCTCCAGCCGACACAAGCATCCTCCAAAAGGGCCTCATAGAAACAGACAACTGGTGCCAGAGCCATGGCCTCAAGCTAAACGCCAAAAGTGTATAGTCATCCCCTTTGGCAAAAACAAAGTGCCCACAAATTACCACATAGGTGGTAATCCATTAAGTACAGAAGAAGTCATTAGGGACCTGGGGACCCAAGTTGATAGCAATCTCTCATTTGACAACCACGTGGCCAAAGTGGTTAGAAAAACATTTTATATAGCCCACCTAATCATGAAGGGATTCACATCTAGATCAGGGAAGGTCATCGTACCTCTTTACTCATCCCTCATCAGGCCCATAATTGAGTACAATGCCCCTTTGGGATGTACCTTACCAGACACCTGCAGCAACTGGAAAGACCCCAAAAGTACCTCACCAAGAGGATCAAAGGGCTCAAACAGATGCCATATGCTGCCCGGTTAAAGAAACTCCAGCTCTACTCAGTGGCATACCGCCTGCTCAGAGGCGATCTGTGCCTGACGATAAAGCCATGTCCAACCCGGAATTAATGGACATGCTGCACCTCAGAAAATCCAATCCCATCGAGCTACGCCGAGAGACTTGAACCTCAGCACTGAAATAAATAGGACATGCTGGAGGGACAGATTCATAACCCAGAGGCTCCCTTCACTCTGGAATAAAATCCCAGTCCAGGTTAGGCAGAGTCCCACATTGACTCTCTTCAAGAGGAATCTTGATGAGTGGATGGGAGATCATAGGTTTACCCCGGCTATCACTTCTGTGTCACTGTTAGACAGAGGCACAGTATACTAACCTCAAAAAAAGGCATAGCAAAATTAATTTAAAATGGGTGGCAAAAGCCAAACACACTCTGGCTAGGCTTATAAATGCCCTAGGGCAGATAGCCTAGTATGAACCTATGAACCTATGAACCTATGAACAACAGGTGACTATGGTTATCCACTTGAGCTGTGGCTAATGACCCCATATAGTGAACCATCTAACCCTGCAGAGGAGGCCTACAATAGAGCACATGCAACAACCAGGAATACCATAGAGTGTTTGGTGAACTGACAGCTAGATTCAGATGTCTGGACACACCTGGGGGGGTGCACTGCAATATGCACCTGAGAGGGCACCACAGATGATAATGGTGTGCTTCAAGTTGCACAGCATGCCAACTAGAGAGCATGGTGGTTTTCCAACTGCAGGTGTGGGTGAACTACCCCAAGAATCTCAGATGTCTGAAGAGGATATCCTACAGGTATCAGAGAAGAAGCAGGAGGACACAGAGGACAGAAGTCACAGGAGTAGGCAGCATAGGGTGCAACCACAATGCAGGCCCAGGCAACATGGGAGTGTCTGACCCACAAATATGAGTCATGACAAGCTACACATAAGTACACAGATTAAATGTTCATGTTCAAATGTTGCCCCACCACTTTAGAATTCTATGCAAATTATCAATTGAACAACTTACAGAAAGTATCAGAAAATCTCAGTATCCATAAGCAGTCCACAGAGACTACAGATCCTTTTTATATTGACTTGTGTTAAGAACCATCAATGAATAAATTTCCTTAACAGCAAAAGGACATAGTCATATGGATAATTTCAGAATCCATAGGAGTCATTCGCAAGACATATGGATAATTGGAAATTCATCTTTATGTACTGTCCACTTTTCCTAAGTAAATTTGTCTACACAACCGCATATGGGAAATTAATGCATGTCCTTAATGCAGATGGCAACACCTGTATGCATAAAGGTAAATCAAGCAGCACTCCAGTAAGCTACAACCATTTGTCTCAAAGCACACATTTTCAATAAAAGTAAATATAAACAGGTACATTTGAGAATGAGTAATGTTAACAGAGATAATAATCCCTGAAACAGAAATGTTAGCAAGGGATGATTTACCTTGTCACTTACCTATGACTCAGGTATAGCTGAAAGTAAGAGCATATAATGTGCATCCGTCTTTAAGTACCATTTGTGCCATACATAATTAATGAGGGTCATTAAAATTCTATGTTTTGGAATCCCATTTGTGCACATCCGCGTAAGTTCTTAAAATTTGGCGCATTAACCGGATAATGGGAAGGAGCTCTGCCCAAGTGCCCAATAGGTATCTATAAATGGTACCATGTGTAGCATGTGCCCGTTATCTTCCAATGATCTGATAACATGACATAAATGCCACTTTTAAATACTGATTTTGATACATTTACAGATCAGACTGTTGCTACCTGCAAACTGAGTGGGACCTCAGCGAGCATTTTTCCATTCTCACTACACTTTCCATTAGTGTATCGAGATGGCTACTTCCAGGAGGCTTCCATGTGTCCAAGTGCCTAATTGGACTGAGGCGGTGGAGGAGACCACACAGATGTTGACCACCTACACTGAAGGGTACATCAGATGAGAGCCAGCCAAGGAACTTTGTGATGCTCAACATTTGGAACCAGATTGTCGGGAGCTCTGATGACATACAGGGATCTATCAGACTGGAGTGCAGGTTCACCACTGCTATGATGAACTGCATCAGAGGGATGTAGTGGAACTTTGTGAGGGGGTTGGCAAGGTGCGGAGACAGACAGTGGACCCCTACAGTAAGTGTTACAGTCCTACATATACCTCAGCATTCCTACAGAATTTAGAGATAGCTATGTCCCAAACATATCAGGTAACTGGCTTTTATAATGGTTAAGTAGCTGTTCTGATAATTAGCTCATTTGAATAATTAAGGCGACACGGTGACTGCTGTCCATGTAAGTATGGGTTGTATTCCCATGCTTTAATTTATTTACTAATGTTTATAATATACATAATCTGGAACTTTGTAGACGTGCATGTGTTTTCCAACATATAACATCATCATTTCCCACATCCACTACAGTCATGTATCACTGACTCCTATAGTGCTTAGGCCGCTGATGACTATGCATTTCATAGGTATCTGTTACACTATGGCAGTATTGGCTGCTCTGGTTGTATATGTGTAAATAGTAACTCATAAATAATAATGCAAACATTCTAACTACAGTCTCATTTGTTTAAGCCAAGACAAATATCTGTTTGACTGATTACACATGTTTTCAGTTATGTGTTGATAGCTCTTATTTCTTTAATGACCAAGGAATGTTGGAAGTTTCCGTATTCATCCATTATCCACAGAAATATTGGTAAACACATGCCATACCTGTTAAGAAGAAACATGTGCTGCATGTTAGGTTGACTTGTAAGGAAACCTGGCCAGCATGTCAATATTTTGACATGCCATGCATTCAAATAATCCTAGGGGAAACATATTATATTGTTATCTTGGTGTATTTCACAATCAGTTGAATATTCTTCTCTACTTAACTGCTTATTAATATTAACTTTTATTTTGTGCATGGTTACAAGTAACTCTGTTATTCATCTAATTATTGCTGATATATTTATAATTTGTAATGTTCTGTTAACAGCATCTCTTTAAGTGCAGGGTTATGTGTAAAGCTTGCAAAAGACTGTTACATGTCTGAAAAAGTTTTGTGCAATATGGAATTATTTTCAAAAGTCCTATCAAGTGTTGTTTTGTTGTTCATTATTAATTTCATTTCAACAACTGCCTCATCCTTATCTTTTGAGGGAGTCAGATGGTTAGAATTACAGCTGAAATGCAGGACAGGGAGATGCAGCAATATATGTATTTGATTTGTGATGTGCAGTTTGCCAAGGAATATCTTTAAATGTAGTCTTCCCACATAACTTACCGTGTCCATGATGTACCACACCCTTTACACCTCTATTAGCAGAATCTATGTGATACATGACACTGTCCCACTGTCTCAGGGATGAAGGTTTTCCATTGCTGTTACTGGCTTTGACCCCAGTGCTGACATGAATTCATTCTTACTAATTATTTACTTACATGTTCAACACATGCTCATTTTTTGAAATCCTAAGCCATGATCCATATTAGTAGCCCATCTCCCATCCAGGTGGTGTCATAACCCCAAGTCTTTTCACTGCATTCACATCACACACTATCAGGCAAGGTGGATTGGCTAGGCAGGTAAGTGTCAAGGTTTGAGTTTGGATGTACATTAAAGTTGCAGGTTTGAATCTCATGTTCTTTCAACTGTGTTCAAAGATGTAAAAGTCTGTGTTTAACACTGCAAAATGTGTCTGGTGATTATCTGATGTTCTGCAGAGCAAATGCAGTAAGACTGCATAGTCTGCCCTTTATTGTGCATGTAACATTCTACTTCCCCTCTATCTGCACTTTTCCTCTTACTCCTTTTCTACCTGCCTCATAGCCTCTTGAATGCCTCTGTGGGTACTCTCTCTATCATGCATTCTAGTAGTCATTTCCATGGGTGTGTAACCCTCTCAGTGAAATAATACATTTGGCTATCCAGGGAGTAGTCTGCTCCTATAATCTGCTTTCTGTGATCTGTTGTCTTGTTCAGGATGACCCCTTCATATTGTGACGTGACCTTTGTCCTGATATGGCATTCTCTGAGCAAGAACTTCAGCAAAGGTTAAGGGAATGGAATGCAAAACTGAAGGCACATGGGATGACACTAAGCACAGATAAGACAGTGGTAATGACAGCAAATTGAGGAAATCAGAAGCATGTGAGAATTGAGATAGAAGGGAAGATAGCAGAACAGGTTAATAGCTTCAAGTATCTGGGAGGGGTGCTTGAGGAGAAGGGTAGTCTCAAAGAAGAGGTCAAAGCTATAATCAGAGGGCCTGCAGCCAACTGGCACAGAATGTCAGGTGTAGTGTATGACAGAAAAATGCCAAAGAAGCTGAAAAGTAAGGTGTACAAAACAGTGGTGCAACCATTGCTACTGTATGGTACAGAAATCCTGTGAGTAAAGACAGAGCAGATGAGGAAGCTGGAGGTAATAGAAATGAAGTGCCTGAGAAGGGTGATAGGATGCACACTGTGAGAGAGATGAAGACATGAGGACATAAGAGCAGAAGCCAAAGTAGCTTTAATTGCAGAAAAGATCAAAAAGAACAGATTATGGTGGTTTGGTCACACGTGCAGAAACGCAGAAGACAATCTGGTGAAGAAGATTTTGGGCAGACAGGAAGAAGGTAAGAGAAAACAAGGTCATCCAACAAACAGGTGGATGGATTGTGTGAGAGATCAGTGACAGTCAGGCATGAGTGTCAAAAAAGAAAGGAGTGTGACACTGAACTGAGAGGTGGTGACAGTTAACACGACACCCAGACCCCAATGGGGTTGATAATGATGATGTATTGCTTTGTTTCTTCTGGTCTCAGATGAGATGATATGATCTCTTAACATCTTTAACTTGGTTGTATTCATTCTCTTCTATCTCCTGGATATTTTTGGAAGGATTCTTCTAGATTCCTTCCAGCAGCCTGATATCAGTTTTGCTATACAGCCTCCAGAACTGCCTGCGGTGGACAATTTCTGATCTGATCAGTGCCTTCTTGAGTTGGAGCATCACTTGTTTGCTCTTTGACTCTATCTCCTAGAAGATACACCACCAACATTCTGTTTGCTGCTAGCACTGCCACCTTAGTCTGCTACCGGTAGTCCATTTCAAGTATGATCAATATCACACTTCCTTTTCCTGTTCTGTTGCCACAAGCTACACTCCCCAGATGATAATTCACACACCATGATTGTTGTAGCTAAAGTGCAGTACTTTGCATTAAACCTCAACTGCCACCTTTCTGTCCACTTTTTTGGCCTTTCCAAAATTTTTCCTAATCTCTTCCCTCCATCATGTGCTACACCTATCTTTATGTTATAAACAGGGTGATTATGTTTTCTTTTCCTTCAGATGCATCTAAGGCAAATACCCTGAAGAGTGCTGGACTCAAGAAAGACCCCTGCAATACTTTGCTAATTACTTTCTTAATTCCTGACATTTTGGTTTTGACTTTAACTCTCTGTGCTCTACTATTCAGTCATATAGTTATGCACTTCCTCAGTCTTGGGCATACCCCATATCCACCAGTCTTCCTGCCAGTTTCCTAGATAGAATGAAGTCAAAGGCCTTGCTGAAGTCACAATTATACTTTCTTGTCAAATTCACCTGCAATCCAGTCATACAATTGGATCAGGTCTGATGGCTCCTTCTGGTCATAAACCCATGTTGATTGCTGTCCCAGAGACTGCTGTCCTCCAGAAATGATACCATTCTCCCCCTCAAGATTGCCTCCATGGCTTACACTGCCACTGTTGTTAATCTAGCAGGCCTGTAGTTGACCTCATGTTTAGTGCTTCCCCTTGTACAAGGGTGCCATACTTGGTATTTTCTTCTCCTCTGGCACTTCCGCACAAGCCAGTGATCTATCAGAGCTTTTTATCTAAGCAGGCAGGGTTCTGTCAGGACACTGTACAGATTTATGATCAATGAGTCCTTGTGCTTTATCCTCACTAATGGCAGTCAGTTCCCTCTGAACCTCCTTATTCATCTCTCTGAACCTTCTTCTCTTTCTCCCTAAAGTGAAAGAAGCCCACTGGACACTGATACAGATGGGCCTATGACACTGGTGGCCATCCACTCTTTTGCTCATTCTGCCCTGCATGCCTCCCATGTGGCACCTTCCCCTTACTTCCCTTTGTGAAGATTGAAATAAAGCATTTGCTCACTACCTATGGTTTTAATTGTTCCCAGTTTACAGTAACTAACCCCCCTCTTTGTTCAGTCTGGCCAATTCTGCCCCTTCTTTCCTTCTTTTTTGCTCTGTACCTAAAAAAACTTTTTTTCAATTCTTTATCCACTTTACTAACTCCCTTTAAATTTTGCCATTGCTACCCTCAGGAAATGTTTTGCTTTTTTGCGAGCCTTCTTATAATGTGCCTCGTGCATCTCCCACCCATCCTTTCTACCTTGTGTGGGCCTGATCCTTTACCATAATTGCTAGGCTCCCTTTATTATGTAGTCGCAATGAACTTCTTCTCATTTTGCATTTTATTTCTCTTCCTCACACACACATCCATAGTACTAAGTACTCCATATTTTGACTGGTTAACATAACTTGCTTATTCTCTCTCTCTCTCTCTGTCTACTCTTAGTCTTTCAACTTATCCTTGATCGTCCCCCATCACAGTACAATCCACTGTTCTAATATCCCTCACCAGCACCCCCCTTTTTCTTTTTAATCTCCTGACAGCTGATGACTAGCTGCCACCATCTCCTTTCCTCATTCAATGGGTCAGTTGTCCCCTCCTTAGCCTCACCGACACAGAACTTGACCCATGTCTTGGGATGGTGATAAGAATGAGGACATTGGTGCAGCATTGTACTGTTGCCAGAGAGTGAGCGCTAACCTCTTGGCATCCTTTGGCAGCCTTGTGAGCTCCACAATGCCTGCCTTCAGAAGGTACCCATATACTTCGGCTCATGAGCAACCTCCCAACCAAACAGTATAATGCTTGCAGTATGGAGCTCGCCTGGGTCTTAACTTTGCTATTGCAGTAAGCCCTGGCAGCCTCCCTGTCCAAGGTTGGATGAGCCACTGTCAGCTACTCACTCTCATCCACCTTTGAAAAATCCCTCCAGTGTGCATGCTACTAATCAAACACAGGTCATCTGGAGAGCAGTAAGTGCTTTATCCACCTACACCATGGGGCTAGTCTTATCATCTTTCTCTGTTTATAGTTATCCTTCCACAGTAGCTTGACCACTCAGAACTTTAGCTAACTCATTTGTAGCTGTGGCACTTTACCTAACTGCAGGTGCCCCTCTTCTATTCTAACTTGAGGACAAAAAACTCCCAAAAAAACAAAAAAACTCTTAAACTTTAAGAGCTCGCTACAAATGTAACTAGCAACTTTCTTACAGCTGTTAGCATACGCTCACACAACTTTCACTTATGAAGTACGGTATTCTCCCAGCTTCATAAATTTATGTGAGATGGGATGTATGAATGAGGAGGCCCAAGCAAGAATCAGAGGTGATGCAGCCAACTGGTACAGAGTGTCAGGAGTGTATGACAGTAGGATGCCTAGGGAGCTGAAAAGTAAGGTGTACAAAACAGTGGTATGACCATTATATCTGTATGGCACGAAGACCTGAGTAGTGATGGCAGAGCTGTTGAGGAAGCTAGAGGTGATGAAGATGAAGTACTGGAGACTGGCGGTAGGATTCTCATTGTGGAACCATCAAAAAATGATGACATCACATCAGAAGCCAAAGTAGCTCCAATTGCAGAGAAGGTCAAAGAGGAGAGATTACTGCAGTTCAGGCACATATGCAGGAAAGTAGAAGACAGTTTGGTGAAGAGGATTTGTGAGAGTCAGGAAGAATGCAAGAGGAAATGAAGATGTTCAGCAAAGAGCTGAATGGATTGCATGCGAGAAGCCGTATGACAGTAAGGCATGACACCGTATGACAGTAAGGCATGACGCCGTATGACAGTAAGGCATGACTGTCAAAGCAGGCAAGAGAGTAGCATTTTATCAGGAGATGGTGACAGCTAACAAAACACCCCAACCCCCATGTAGAAAAATGTGGAAAAAAAGAGCTGGTAAAGATGATGATGATAAAGACAAAAATACTTTTCTGCTTAAAGGAAATTTAAAGCATTCATGAGCCAATTGAGAATTATCTATGTATCAGATATGAATTTTTTCTTGAAATCATGGAGTTCAGGAATTAATGTATGAATATATGATTGATGTCAAACACAGGGAGCAAGACTGTAAGGGTGATAACTTAAGATAAAGTTGTATTTGGAACCAGAACTGATCAGATTAGAGCAGACTGTTAAGGAAGCCATTCTGCCATTTGAAGAAAAAACATAGCTGTGTGTAGAATGGTTTACCCATCTAATGTTCTGCTGAAAAGTGTAACAGGATAGCAAAATATCTAACATGTATGTTGTGGGTGAGAAATGGAACAGGATAAAGAATAAAAATAAAAACAATGCTGAAAATGCTGGTAACAGCATGCGGGCAAGATGGTGCCCAACAATGAATGAGCAGTCAATAACCACATCCAGTTAATTGAGTTTGCAGGCTTTTAAAATGGTAAATAATGTTGTGGCAAGATGTAAATTCTGTAGAAACAAATAGCAGAATAAAGCAGAAATGTTTATGCTGTGAATGCACCAAATACATTAAGAGGGGCTATTTGAATGGAAACTGCAGCATCAATTATAGTGTAAATGGAGTTGCTAGCCAGAGCTGTGTAAATTGCTGAACTTAAAAATGACAATTAGGGGCAAGTTGTTAACATTTAAATCAGAAACGGGAGCTGAATGCAATCTTCTGTTAGTACATGCATTCAGAATCTCTAAATTTTAACTGCAAACTTTTCAATTTACTGTGTTCACTTATGGCTTATTCTAGGAATTTATTTAAGCCTGTATTTAGAGTCTTACTACACTGTAAGTACAGATGTGAAACATGCAAGGTATTTTTTCAAGTTGTGTCACTTCAAGAGCAAGGTATTTAAAATCAGCCTAATATTTTTGGGAATGATGCATTTGAAAATCTTGATTTGATTAAAATAAGGTGGCCTATACAGGTGCAGAATAACAGTTTTATTACAAAAGGCAGCACTAATGACATTATGGCAAGTCAGTGCAATAAAAATAGTTAGAAGGTAGAGTATTAGAATGTTGTTACAGTTTTGCAGAATGTTCAAAGAACTGCCAATCATGAATGTGCAATAAATAATTCTGTTTATGCAGTACAGAAACAGCCAAATTATACATCTAAAGCCAAACATTAATGATTTAATAGTCACAGTCCTGATGATTTAGATCGAAGCAAGAAAAAACATTTTTGAGGTTAGTACTTCATTGCAGGTACAGAATCACAAGCTGCAGAATACAGTAAAGGAATTAAATCAAAAAAAACAAAAGTCAGCTTACGTGGATGGCTAAAAAACACTTTAATTGTAAATAAATATTAAACCACAAAAAGAGATAAGTGCTTTCACACTATATTTGGGTGCTTCTTCAGATCTAAATAATCATAATCATTACATGCATTTAAATAATTCAAAATCAGCGCCTCAAGCCACGTGACCTGAGAGCCAGTTTTAAAGGGACATACTCATTAAGTCCCTTATCTATATTAACTTGAAGCATTAATATCCATTTTATTTCTAGTCTTTCTGTGGAATTTCTAACATCACCACCTCTAATGTTTAAAGAAAGAACCTCAATCACAAAAAATTTAAAAGTATGCATAGACCCTTACTTGGTTACATGCTTACCAAGTGCATTCCTGGTATCACACTTGTTCAAGCTGTATACATGTTCTCTGACCCTATCTCTAAAGCACTGATTCATTTTTCCCCACATAATAACAATGACATATATCACAGCAAACAAAATAAACAATGTTCTGTGTGCCACAGTCCTACTATAGCTACAAACATTACAGCCATCACATTTAAAGGTCCCTTTCAGAATTGTTCTAGGTTCAATGTTTCTTGAAAGAGGTTTATAACATAGCATTCTCTTGATCAATTTAAAATTCTTATATGTAAATTTGGGTTCATCCCCAAAGATCTCTCTAAACTTGGTATCATAGGTTCATAGGTTGCTACTAGGCTATCGGCCCTAGGGCCTATAGAAGCCTAGCCATAACAATTCCCTGGCTATTTCTTCCCACAATATTTACTTCCCTGGACCCCTGTCTAGCAGGGTGACTGACATGATCCCCGGGGTGAATTTCCTTTCTCCCATCCAATCATTAAGGTTCCTTTTGAAGAGGGCCAAAGAGGCACTCTGCTTGACATGTATGGGCAGTCTGTTCCAGAGTCTGGGGATTCTCTGGGTCAGGAACCTATCCCTCCAGCATGTTTTGTTTATTGTGATGACAAGGTTTAGATCCCTGGAGTGTGTGGCTCTGAGGGATTGGGATTTCTTTAAGTGTGGCATGTCCAACAGCTCGGGGTTTGACATGGCCTTGTATGTTAAGCAGAGATCACCTCTGAGTAGACGATATGCAACAGAGTATAGCTGGAGTTTTTTAAGGCGGTCAGCATAAAGCATCTGCTTTAGGCCTGTGATTCTTTTAGTGAGGTATTTCTGCAGCCTTTCCAGTTGTTGCAGATGTCTTGAGAGGTACATACCAAATGGGGCATTGTATTCTATAATGGGTCTAATGAGAGATGAGTAAAGTGGGACAATGACCTCCTTTTTTCTGGATGAAAAGCCCTTAGTGATGAGGTGTGCCACATAGAAGGATTTCCTGACTGTTGTGGCGATGTGGTTATTGAAGGTGAGACCACTGTCCACCAGTGTCCCTAAGTCTCTTATCACACTTTCGATGTTTAGTGTACTGCCACCTATGTGGTAATTCATGGGTACATGTTTTTTCCCAAAGGGGATAACTATACATTTCTTGGCATTGAGCTTGAGCCCATGGCTCTGGCACCAAGCATCTGTTTCTGTAAGGCCCTTTTGTAGAGTATCAACATCATTTGGGAATTCAATAATGGCTCCCAGTTTGCAGTCATCTGCGAACTTTGTTAGCCAGAGTCCCTTAGTGTTGGCCTGTACTTCAGAGAAGTAGATGCCAAACAAGAGAGGTCCCAGGACTAAACCCTGAGGTACTCCACTTGTCACTTGTCTGGAGCTGGATTTGGAGTCAGCTACTTTTACAGTGTGGGTTCTGTCAGTAAGCCAGTTGGCAACCCATCGAGTGACATAGGGATTAATGCCCAGCTTAGTAAGTTTATCTATGATTCCAGAGTGGGGGATGCTGTCAAAGGCCTTGGTGAGGTCCAGATAGGCTGTGTGGACTGCCTTACCCTCGTCCTCAGCTCTGGAGACTGATTCGAAGAAGTCAGTCAGGTTCAGGAGACAAGATCGGCTCTTCACGAACCCAAACTGGGTGAGGTCCAGTGTTTTAAGGTTGCCAGTGTCTTTGTTTATAAGTTCCATGATAATATGTTCCATGGCCTTGCAGATCAGGCTCATCAGACTGATGGGGTGGTAGTTCCCGGGATCCAAGGTGGATTCCCCCCTTGTGGAGTGGGATAACTGTAGCTGTGCACCACTCAGTGGGCATGAAGCCTGAGGTGAGGTATGATTAAACATGACACTTAGGTGAGGTGCCAGTTCATTTTGTAGTTCATGTAGTACACAGCCCGGGATGTCATCTGGTCCCGTGGATGCTGTATTCTTAGCTTTGGAGAGTGCGTTTTTTACCTGTGTGGCCGTTAATACCGGAATTTGGCAATCTTCTGGCATTGAGACAGGCCATTTAGGGGGTGAGAGGGGGGTGAAGTTGGCACTGAATCGATCTGCCAGGATATTGGCAATATCCTTGGGATCAGTATATTTAATGCCATTCTGTTGTAGCATAGTGTCATGAAGTTTGTAACTTCTGACTTGAGTAGCATTAAGTTGGCTTTGGAGAAGTTTTTTATGGAGGTTTCCTTACTGGGGGGTGGGGGTGGGATATGGATGTTAAGGGTGATTAGCTTATGGTCTGATCTGACCAATGAGGGGGTGACCATAGGTGTGGAGCATCGATTTCCCATGTTGGTAATGACCAGGTCTAGGATATTGGAGCCCCTGGTGGGACTATGGATTAGTTGATCCAGGGCATTGGAATTTATGAATTCCAAGAACTGTTGGGCAAAGGTGTTGGTACACGAGTAGTTTTCCCAGTTAATAGCAGGGTAGTTGAAATCACCCAGTGTTAGGGTGTTTGGTTGTATGTTAATATTTTCCAGTATGTTTAGAAAGGTGTAGTGAGAATCTTGGGACATGGTGGGGGATCTGTAGCAAGCTACAATTTGGATTGCAGTCTTACCTAGTCTTAGTTGCACCTGGAGAATTTCAGACACATTGTGTTGGGCAACTAACCTGGTGGTGTGAAGATCCTTGGTGAATATGGACACTCCTCCACCTTTAGTGTTTCGATCCTGGTTTGGTGGCCGAAAAGTGGGGTAAGAGTTGTAGCCTGGTATTGCAGGGGTGCTCTCTGGATCCTTGAACCAGGTCTCAGTTACCGCACAGATATTAATGTTCTCCATTTTTAGGAGTGCCTCGAGGGAGTGCATTTCGAGGTTTAGACTTCTAGCATTGAGTAGCATTACCTTCAGATTTTGCATGCTTGTACCTGTTACGGTGGTGGTTTTGTCCTTTGAACTTTGCCTAAAAAAGGCACTATAGGAGTGGCAAGAGCCTTTGCCAGTAATCTGAATCCCAGGGGCGACAGGTGCAGACCATCTCTGGCAAAGCATCGTGGTCTGTCTATCATGTCGTGCCAGGCAGACAGATACTGGATCCTCTTTGAATGACACCAGAAGCTTAGCCAATTGTTGAAGTCAATCATTTTGTCCTTATGATGTGGTATCATTCTGGGAGAAGGCAGGATGCTACTCAGGGCTAGGGTCATACCTGCCTGGGCCACATGATCAGAGAGCTCTTCCATGTCTCTTTTCATGTAGTCCAGGGAGGTGCGTCTAAAGTCATTCACTCCAACATGGACAATGACAGAGTCATATTTGTACTTGTTGTGGAGTGACTTGAGTGCATGAGTTATGTGGTGGATCCTGGCACCCGACAGGCAGCTCACTGTAATTTTCTCCTTGTTCAGCCTGGTGAGTGGGACATCAGTGTGCCTGACTATAGAGTCACCTATGACTAAAGTGTTAGGTACATTGTCTTGCCTTAGGGGCTGTTGCTGGGTGGCACACTGGTGTTGTGAGCTATGTGACACTTTGGTTTGATTGGTGTTTGTTTGCGTTTCAGCTTCAGAGGTCCTTGTTGCTTGGGCAGGTTACAGTTAAGAGCCTCCGCATATGTGGATTTAGAGTTGCCATGTGTGGGTGTTGGTGGTGTGAGTTTAGAAGGGCTATGTGTTGCTTGAGGTGTAGTGCAGGTTTTAACCTTCTCCTCTTGACTGTCTAGCACAATCTTGGGTGGAGAGAGAGCGTTGCTTCCAGTTTGGCTATGTAAGTGCATCTCTCACAGGTTGTAGTGTTGGGTGGTAGGAGGAGAGGGTTGTCTGTGTACATGAGGCAATTGTTGCATTGCCCCAGTATGCCCAGATTCACCAGGTGGACAGGAGAAATCACTGGAAGCGTACCCTTGGACATGCCTGGTTTGGTGCTTTTTTTGTAACTGTACAGGAGCTGTTTTCCCTTCCCTTAGCAAGGTACTTTTCAATTATAGGCTGCTTAGTGCCTATGATTAATTTCTCCTTATTAATAAGGAGAGTTTATTTTTATTTATTTATTTTATTTTATTTTATTTATTTTATTTATATTTGTTGACCGGGAGTGTCCAACTGGACGTAGGCCCATTTTCAGCAGAGGCCCGGGGAGAAAAGCTCCACAGTTAAAATAAACAGACAGTAGTTACATTGGATTACATAGCGATTAACAATTTACATAGTAATTACTTACAACATATTTACAGATGAAGAACATAGTACATCAGTAGACATCTAGAATCTTTATCTGTGAAGTACATAACAGACATTAACAAATGTTAAAATAAGAAGTTCCTGCTGTATAAGTACTAGGCTTATGAGCATCTGAGCTTGCTATAATCAAGGTAGTTAGTGGAGTGGAAAGAAAGGTAGTGGTTGGATGGGGTGGGTGATATTAGAGTGGGAGTTGCAAGGGCATAGCCAGCATGTTTTTAGGTGTGCTTTTAGTAAAGTTTTTAGTAAAGTTTTGAGAGTTGAGTGCTTGTATCAGTTTAAGGCTTCCTAGTGCTTTCCAGCAGGTATTAGAGCAAGTGCTAGTCACAGGGATGCTTAAAGGTAAGATGAAAAAAAAAAGTTTATCCTAAACACTGCAGTGTGCACTAGAGAAGTTAGATGTGAAAGTAGGTAACTTGAGTTTTACCTGTCTAAAAAGTCAAGTTTTAGTGGAGAGTCACTATTTTTAAAACAGCAAGATAGATTGAAAGGGGGTGATCACTTTTGTATTCCGGTACTATGGATTACAGTAGAATGGCCAATAAGTTTAAATAGTTGAAGGGGAGTGATTTCACAAAATGATAATTTTGTGCTTAGTCACACAAGCCAGTGAAAGCAGAGAGGAAATGAGATATATGGTCACATTAACATAAGAGGCAGGCAACTAGAAAGACAGTGCTGTTTAAGAACACGACAGTGACAATATTGTCAATATATTCCAGTGTTTCCTGATAATATCGCAGACTGATGTATATTACTGGAATAGTTCAAACATAACCTTACTGGGCCACCTCTATTACTCTCATTAGTCTGAATATTATTGGATGCACTACCCAAAAAGGGTTATGCCCTTGTCTGATGATAGGCCAGTGCTTCATTCTGTATTTGATGAGCCATAGATTCATGATAACCCCTCTGACAGAATTCATTGGCCAGAGCATCAGAAGAAGAGCACATGTCACTGTTCTCATTATGCAGACTCACACTCCTAAAAAACTGGCTTTTCATCACATTCCTTTTTAGATACCTAGGAATACTTCACGCATGTAACAAACCATTCTTTTTACAGGTCTTCTTATGCATAGCTGTATCTATCCCATAAATCATTTTTTAACACACACATCTAAAAAATCTGTAGCCCCATAAGAGTATTTAAAAGTAAATCTTAAAAAATCAGTAGTCCCATGTAAATAATGAATAAAATCAAATAAGGAGTTCAGTGACCCTGCCAAATAAAAAAAATATCATCGACAAACCTACCGTAATGTAGAAGTAGATGATGATACATGCTCCTTTCAATGAAAATAAATTCAAGTTCCCACTCAGCCAGCACCATGTTCACATATGTATTAGTGCACATGGTGCCCATGATACTCTGTACATAGTATTTGTCAACAAACACAAATGCATTATTGGTAAGAATAACATCTAGTAAGGATACATTCAAAGGTGTAAGCAGAATTACTGGTAAGAAAATGCCTAACAAGATCAATTCATTCAGTATTCGGAATACCAGTAAATAAGGATGTAGTGTCCATAGTTACAAAAAAATATTCATCAATATTATTACTCTCAACCCATTGGAACAACTTCTTCAAAAAGTGTCCCGTATCTTTTAT
Organism: Protopterus annectens; assembly: GCF_019279795.1. Taxonomy (NCBI): domain Eukaryota; kingdom Metazoa; phylum Chordata; order Ceratodontiformes; family Protopteridae; genus Protopterus; species Protopterus annectens. The sequence continues at coordinate 1,132,720,627 of NC_056748.1, read as the reverse complement.
GATGGTTTCGACTTTAGCAACTACCAGATGTAGTTGTTTATCAGCATAAATAGATATGGGCTCAGTAGCCCATTCCCTCCCTGATATAATAGGTCACACGGGGGGGGGCATTGCACAAGATTTGTGAATCTTTGGGAGCCCATAAATAGTTGGTACAACAGGATGTTCAACATTAAAATAATCAGTTAACTGTTTATCAATCACACCTTCCATTAATAGATTATATAGATACAAATATACATTTCTAATGATCGTTTCAATTTCACATCCTTCACATTCCAAATAAGTGACCCTATCATTCAGCATTTCAGACATAGCATCCACATATTGGGTAGTGTCCATAACAACAATTCCTCCCCCTTTATCAGGTGGTCATACATATAAATCTTGACACAAAATCAATTCTTTAAGAGTTTTATATTGTGCAGTACTCAAATTAAAGATGTTTTTTCTCATTGTTCGATCATTAAAGAGATTATAAATCTCTTCTTCACAGATTTTACCAAAAGCTTCCAGTAGAGGGGGATAGACAGAAATGTAAGTACTCGGTTTCCTAAACTGATTTTCATTTGCAACCGTATTGCCATAAACCAATTTCAATGCAATATTACACACAAAGAGTTTAAAGTCTAATAAAACATCATTACTGTTAGATCCTTTGCAAGTATGAATGATGGTCCAAAGTTAAGTACCTCAATCTGTTCAGGTGTTAATTCTTGAGAGGAGATGTTTATTACTAGATATGGTTTATTACCAAGATACGGTGCGAAAGTGCTTATCTCTTTTTGTGGTTTTAATATTTTTTATGATTAAAGTGTTTTTTAGCCATCCATGTAAGCTGACTTTTCTTTTTTTGATTTAGTTTACATTATTACTAGTCAGCCCTGAGCTCCTTCATACAGTTCAGTGTTTTGGTTTCTACAGTAAAGGAATTGCAGACAGAATCGTTTTCATTAAAGTGCACTGCTGATCCATCCATCCATCAACCCCTTTTCCTATTTTTGCACATTGGATTGGAACTTCACATCAAATGGTGACAGTCTTCTAGATCCAGTGTTCACACTGCCAGGTGGCTCATCCTACTGATATTTTGAAAAAAAATGATTTTATTGGAAGGCTTAGGCTGAATGCATGATAAAACAATATTAGCATTTATTTTAATACGTGATTTGTGCTCTGATAAAACTAGCAGGACTGAACAGGAATACAAGTGCTTAAATGATATTGGAGATATAAAAAATAACCAGAAACTAGTCAAAGGACAAATATTATAATAACAACAGTCAGAAAATACATGCTGTTTCACAGATACTCAAGAGTTAAATAGGATGATCAAAAGGGAATGCTATTTCAGATAATAGAAGAGGGAGTAGCAATGATTTTCAATGCAAAGTAGTTCTTTCTATTTGATATTTAGTAATTTTTTGTCAAGTTAAGCTAGATAATCTATTACCAATATAAGCACATTCAACACCTAAGACCAATTTAAGTCTGTGAGGTTGCCACTGGGAATATCATTGGCTCCAGGAGTCTTTAAAGAGCTGCAGCTGTTGTTTGAGAGTTACTTCAGTATTACTTTATTATTAATTATTCTTGCTATTATATAATCCATCCACTTCTTCATCAGTCTTTAATACAAGCACATAATGAAAAAGAATTTGCAAGTTAAAGATTCTGCCTTTAATGTAAGAATGAATGAAGTATATTTTAGGACAGACAGAACTTGACTTGAACTTACCACTTTCAAATATATAGAGGGGAAGTCTTATCAGAAGTACAGCTGACATATCAGTATGAGCAGGAACTGGGTAGAACACACACAGAGGGAATCAGAAGAATGCATGGTTCCAGAGATGTAGCAATCATTTGAAAGTGGTTTGGGCCAGGAATTCCCAGTCATTTTGCAATTTTGCACAGAAGAAAGACAAGTTTTATCAGCACCAAGAACAATGGAAGAAGAAACAAGTGAATACTGTTTCAATGACACAATTTTTATTTATTTATTTATTTGACATTTGTTAACTGAGTTAGTCCAAGTGGGCATGAGCCCATTTTCAGTGGAGGCCTGAGGAGAAAAGCTCTAGAACATGACAGCTATTTTAACAAAGACAAAATAAGATATGTAATGCTTGAAACATTTCAATATTATATAATACATTTTAAAATATACAAAGGTTGACATATACAAAAAGTGTGGAGAGGTACACTCCTGTTTTGGACATGTAGTGAGCAACACCCAAGCAGTGTTGGGCAATAAACATCATGGTACTGCAAAAATGTTTAACCTTTTCTAGTCTTACACTGGATGGATATCAGTTCAGTGTATTAAAATAAAAGTTTGGGTTTTGTGCCTATTAGGAAGGCATCGATTACAGACAATTAAGATGCATTAAAATTATTTATTAGAAAGGTAAATCTGACTGTGCTTTTTGAAGATTCTATTAAAGTTTTTATTGTTTTATGTAAAGTCAGTCATATCCGTGGTGGTGCAGCAGTAGCGTTGTTGCCTCACAGCAAGAGGTTCTCCCGTTTGAGTCTCGGCTGGTGTGTGGGGAGTGCCTTCTATGTGGAGTCTGCATGTCCTTCCCGCGGTTGGGTGGGCATTCGAAAGACATGGCAAATATGCCTGGTTGGCAACCTTAGATTTAGTTCGAAAGACATGTATAAATGGGCATGCCTTCGTTGAAGGTCGAACATCGAGCTGGCACCTCGGCGTTCATGAAAATCTACTGCCAATCATTAGCGGACAGGAGTTCCGCTGTGGCAACCCCTAACCGGGAAAAGCCAAAAGACAGACAGACATGTAAAGTCAGTCAGTTCATGACACACAGTTTGGATATAGTGGCAAGTTTTGAATTGATGTTTGAGAAGAATTTGAGAAATCTTTTGTGTAACCCATCTAAGAATAAATGGATTCATTTATTAGCCAAAGAAAAGGATGTACTGTTCTCTCTAAAATTTAATCCAGAATTGCATATTATGAAGGCTGACAATGAAGATGAAATGTTTGAGATGCTGGATAACTATGGTTGCCACCTATCTGTTTTTTTCCTGACTATCCAGAAATAAAACAAATTCTCCGTTAGTCCAGAAAACACTGTATAAACTCTGGTATTCTGTTTCCAAAAAGTAAACAGACTATCAGAGTTTGTTAAATCAGCTGATCTGCTTTGCTTTTTCACAGAAAAGCATAGTAAATCAGCTGAAAGCAAGCATCAAGAATAGAAAAAGAGGGCGTTCTATGTCAGATGATGTCATAGCGGTATCACAAAATGGGCCGAATGTGGATGGGAGAGGAGGTGAGAAATGGTGGGGTTATGGGTGATGTGAGGGGTGTGGCCTTAGTCTGGTTTTAACTACAAAAAATGGCAATGATATGGATAACGAAAAAAAGCAGATACAATTTGCAACATTGTATTCTAGAAGCCTATGGGGTAATTGATGGTGAAATGGATAGATGGTGTCTCAAGGGGTAGATTATAAGGGAAATGGGGGATCATTTAAAATTAGGAAATCCAAAGATTCCCATTTTGTTTGGCATGCCAGAAATCTATAAGCCACAGACAAAACTTCCTTTTAGACCTATAGTTACAGCAGGATGACCTAAGATAGACTGTTTTGAAATTTTTATTGAACAGTGACTAAGGAATCTGTTGAGGGACATGTATCATTTTTTATTTTAGATTTATCAGATTTCATCAATAAAATGAAAAATGCAAAAGTGGCTACTCAAATTTTTTTTTAATTGATGACATTGAGAGTTTGTATGCAGTTATCCCAAATAAACATGGATTTATTTGCCTAAAAGAATATTTGGTTAACAAGTCATCTGATACTAAACTGAATTGGAATGAAGAATGTTTGCATATTATATTATGTAATATTTGTTTTTTTGTATTTAAGGATCCTTATTTTCAACAGATGTCAAGTGTAGCCTTGGGATCTCCTAGCTAGTTAATTTATTTTTGGTCTATCTGGAAGATATGTTTGTTTAGTTCTACCCATTATGTTAAAAATATTGTTTTACTGGCGTTATTTTTTTCTCTGAGGTGGTACTTTTGAAGATTTAAAGAATTTTCAAGATTTTTTGGATTCAAGAACACATTTTTTGAATCTTAAATTTATGAGTAATAATGAAGTTGTAAGTTTTTTTTTAGACTTACAGATAAAGATCCCAGATCTGGTGGTCTGAGTAGTAAGATATATCAAAGGAAAGTAACTAGTAACTATTTTCTTAGATTTTAAGTAGTATGTATCCATTCTATGCTAAGAAGAATGTGGTGAAGAGAGAGATTGTCTAGAGTAGCAGGTATTCAGTCAACAATAAGTCTGTAAATGAATTAAGTGTTTTGAAGGAGTTCAAAATGTCAAAACAGGTGCTATTCAGGAGATATGGTTGATCTGTGTGCCAGTGAAGTGATATAAGGGAGAAGGACCCCGTATATGCCCTGTATTATTGGCTAATGAAGAAGTGGATCAGTTATATAACAGCAAGAATAATTTTACTAGTAAATTATTATTTTTTTTTCTAACATACAGTTTGGATGCACTAGCTATCAAGAAAGTCATTACTTGGAACTGGAAGATACTTACTGCAAGCAAAGATAGATATAAAGGATGAATTGGGGGATTTTCCTCAATTTATTAATAAGAAAAATGTAATGTTAAGGATAATTTAGAGGGCCAAAGTAAAGTCATTAGGAATCCTGAAATAAAAATAAGAGGCACCTTTTCCTATAATTTTTGTAGTTCCTATAGGTTTATTACCAATGCTCCTTCTTTTTAATGTACTAATAATCAGAGACATTCCGAAGCTCCTGACTATTCTAATTGTAAATAAACTAGAATAATTTGTGTGGCATAATGTTTATCTTGTGATGCATTTTATGAAGGTTGAATGAAGCGAACTTTAAGTGGGTTTATGAGCATATTTGTGCAATAAAGACAGCTAACAACAAGAATGCTTTATTTAAATATTATTTTAAAGTATCAGGATTATAAGAATTTTATTTTTTATGTTTTAGATTATGTTAAGTAAACCCAAGGTTAGTGGATGAAGAAGATGAGTTAAATTCTAAGAAATATTATTGTCAGGTTCTTTTGAATGCAACAGCATTTCCTGGAATAAATGATCATATCAGGTTTAAAACGGTCTTAAAAAAAGAGGGAAGTTACTCCATTAGTTTTAGTCTTCTGCTATAGTAACATTATTTGAACTGTTTAATGTGCCTGTTATAACAGTTTGAAGAAGTCTGGGTTGATGAAATAGGTTCATAGGTTCATAGGTAGGTACTAGGCTATCTGCCCGAAGGCATTTATAAGCCTAGCTGGAATGTGTTGGCTTTTGCCGCCCCCCCTTAGATTAGTTCCCTGTGCTTCTGTCCAGCAGAGCCATTGAAGTGATCCCCGGGGTAAACTTTCTGTTTCCCATCCACTTGTCAAGGTTTCTCTTGAAGAGTGTTAGCGAGGAGCTCTGCCTAATGTAGATTGGAATCTTGTTCCAAAGCATGGGAAGTCTCTGGGACAGCAATCTATCCCTCCAGCATGTCCTATTTATTGTTGTGGTGAGGTTTATATCCCTAGAGTGTGCGGCTTGAGGGGATATGGTTTTCTTTAGGTGGAGCATGTCCATCAATTCTGGGTTGGACATGGCCTTGTATGTCAGGCAGAGATCACCTCTGAGTAGGCGGTATGCAACCAAGTACAGCTGGAGTTTCTTCAGTTGAGCTGCATAGGGCATCTGTTTGAGGCCAGTGATCCTCTTGGTGAGGTACTTCTGTGGTCTTTCCAGCTGTTGCAGGTGTCTTCTAAGGTACATCCCAAATGGGGCGTTGTACTCTATGATGGGTCTGATGAGTGATGCATAGAGGGGCAAAATGAACTCTTTTGATCTAGATGCAAACCCTTTTGTGATTAGGTGGGCCACATAGAAGGATTTTCTAACCACTTTGGCAATGTGATTATCAAAGGAGAATTTACTATCTACTTCTGTCCCCAGATCCCTTATTACATCTTCCGTATTTAGGGGACTCCAACCTATGTGGTAGCTTGTGGGTACTTTGTTTTTTCCAAAGGGGATGACGATGCACTTTTTGGCATTTAGCTTGAGGCCATGATTTTGGCAGCAGGTATCCATAGGTTCATAGGTTCATAGGTTCGTACTAGGCTATCTGCCCTAGGGCATTTATAAGCCTAGCCAGAGTGTATGTGGCTTTCACCACCCCTTAGGATGAGAATACTATGCCCTTATAGGGTTTAGTTTACTGTGCCTCTGTCTAGTAGTGACACAGAGATGACCCCCGGGGTAAACCTACGATCTCCCATCCACTCGTCAAGATTTCTCTTGAATAGAGTCAGTGAGGAGCTCTGCCTAACATGGACTGGGATTCTGTTCCAGAGTGTAGGGAGCCTCTGGGTTATGAATCTGTCCCTCCAGCACGTCCTATTTATTTCTGTGTCAGTGAGACTCTTTTGGAGGATGTCTGTGTCAGCCGGATAATCAGTTATAGCCCCTAGTTTTCAGTCATCTGCTAACTTGGATAGCCATAGTCCTCCTGCGCTTGCCTGTACCTCTGAGAAGTATATGCCGAACAGGAGAGGTCCTAGGTCTGAGCCCTGGAGAATGCCACTTGTTACTGGTTTAGAGTCAGACCTAGCTCCCACAACTCTCACCATGTGGGTTCTGTCCGTGAGCCAGTTGGCAACCCATCTTGTGACATAGGGGTTTATGTTCAGGCTGGTGAGCTTGTCAATAATACCAGAATGGGGAATGGTGTTGAAGGCCTTTGCAAGGTCTAGATAGGCTGTGTGTACCACCTTTCCCTCATCTATAGCCTTGGTAACTGTCTCAAATAAGTCCACCAGGTTTAGGAGGCATGATCTGCCCCTAACAAAGCCGAACTGGGTAGGGTCCAGTGTCTGGAGGTTCCCAGTGTCTCTGTTAATGAGTTCCATGATGATGCACTTCATAGCCTTGCTGACCAAGCTAGTCAGTCTTATAGGGCAATAGTTCCTGGGGTCTGTTGTGGCTCCACCTTTGTGGAGTGGAATAACCATTGCTGCGCGCCACTCTGTGGGTACGTAGCCTGTGGAGAGGCTGTTTGAACAGTGTGTTTAGGTGAAGGGTTAGTTCTTCTTTAAGCTCATGTAGAACACAGCCTGGGACACCGTCTAGTCCCAGTGATGCTGTGTTTTTGGCTTTGGAGAGGGGCTGTTTTAACCTAAGTGTCTGTGATTTCAGGGGTACTACATTCTTCTGGTATGGTTATGGGCCCTTTTGGGAGTGAGGGGGGTGATGTTTGCACTGAACCTGTCTGCCAGGATGTTAGCGATATCAGTTGGTTCAGTGTATTTTGTGCCTTTCTGCACTAACTCCGGGCAGATCTGAGCATTGCCACTTAGATTCTTGACATAGCTAAAGAATGCCTTGTGGTTATCTTTGGAGTCCTTGGCAATTTTTCTTTTGAAGCTCGCCTTGGATGATTTTATGAGGGATTGTAGTTTCTTGCTGATACTGATCAGGGATGTCTTCCCTTTTTGGGATTTTACTCTTTTCTGTACTAGTTTCCTCCTTCTATTGTGTAGTTTGTTTATGGCAGGGGTCCACCAGACTGGTTTCCTTTTCTTGAAGGAGTGAGTCTTGGTTTTGCTTGGGATAGCATGATCCATGCATTTTTGTAGTTGCCCGTAGAATGCATTAGTAAAGGATTTTGCAGCTTGGACAATGTTATTCTTTAGCATGGGGGCTTTGAACCTTTCCACCTCGGTCTTAAGTAACGTGAAGTTTGCTTTTGCAAAGTTTTTCATGGTGGTTTTCTTGTCTGGGGGTGGGGGGCAGAATGTGGATATCCAAAGTGATTTGCTTATGGTCAGATCTAATCAGCAAGGGATTGACCTCCAGTGTGGAATACCGGTCGCCCATGTTGGTGATGACCAGGTCCAATATGTTGTCACCTCTGGTGGGAGTGATGACCATCCAGGGCATTTGAGTTTATAAATTCTAGGAAATGTTGGGCAAGGGAGTTAGTACTTGAGTAGTTCTCCCAATATTAGGGTGTTTGATAGGACCTTTATGTTTCCCAGTGTTTCCAGAAATGTGGAATGGGGGTCCTGGGATATGGTGGGTGATCTGTAGCAAGCTACAATTTGAATTGTAGTTTTGCCCATTGTTAGTTGCACGTGGATGATCTCTGAAGCATCGCGCTGTGCCACTAACCTGGAGGTGTGGGTATCCTTGACGAATATGGATATGCCCCCGCCTTTTGTATTTTGGTCCGGGTTCTGTGGCTGAAATGCATGGTATGAGTAGTAGCCTGGAAGTGCTGGGGTGCTCTCTGGAGCCTTAAACCTGGTTTCTGTTACTACACATATATCGATTTTTCTTCATACTGAGGAGTACCTCGAGTGCATGCATTTTGAGGTTTAGACTTCTGGCGTTGAGTAGCATTACCCTCAGTTTTTTGTTACTTGTGCTATTTACGGTGGTGGGTTTGTCTTTTGAGCCTTGCCTAAAAAAGGCACTATGAGGGTAGCAAGAGCCTTGGCCAGTATTCGAAAGCCTAAGGGTGACAAGTGCAAGCTGTCTCTAGTGAAGCAGCGTGGCTTGTTGAGCATGTCATCCCAGGTGGACAGACACTGGATCCCCTTTGAATGACCCCAGAAACTTAGCCAATTGTTGAAATTGATCATTTTTTCTTTATACCGAGATATCATTCTTAGAGATAGCAGGATGCTACTCAGGGTCAGGGTCATACTGGTCTGGGCTACATGATGAGAGAGCTCTTCCATGTCTCTTTTCATGTAGTCCAGGGAGGTACGGCTCAGGTCATTCACATCAACATGGACAATGACAGAGTCGTATTTGTACTTGTTCTGGAGTGACCTGAGGGCTTGTGTTATGTGGTGGATCCTGGCACCTGACAGGCAGCTAACAGTAACCTTTTCCTTGTTCAGCCTAGTGAGTGGGACGTCAGTGTGCCTGACTATAGAGTCACCTATTACTAGTATGTTGGGTATGTTATTTTGCCTTAAGGGCTGTGATTGTGTGGCACACTTGTTTTGTGAAGTGTGTGTTTCATGATTTGTGTTTGGGGGTGGAGGTTGCTTGGATGTCTGCTTTGGAGGTCTCTGTTGCTTTTGCAAATTTTTATTTAGAGCCTCTGAGTATGTTTTCATGTATTTATGTGTGTTTTTTGCCTGTGCTGGTTTAATGGGTCTATGTGAGACTGGTGGTGTGATGCAAGTATTTCCCTTCTCCTCTTGAATGTCTGATCCAGTCTTGGGTTGAGAGATCTTAGTCTCCAGTTTGGCTGTATAATTGCATCTCTCGCATGTATTAATGTTTGGTGGTAGGAGGAGAGGGTTGTCTGTGTACATGAGGCAGTTGTAACATTGCCTCAAAATGCCCATATTCACCGGTTGGACTGGAGAGTACACCTGAAACTACCATTTGGACATGCCTGGATAGGTACAGTGAACTGTTTTACTGAATGGCTGGTAAGGTCAATTAGAGAGCCTTGTCCTTCTGTACAGTATAGGGGGTCTAGTGCTACGGTTTATAAGTGCTTGCTATGAGTTGTGAGCAAGTGCCAGGCTGAGAAATGAATGGCTTGAGTGCTTAAGTTGAAAGTTTGTCTAGTTCCAAGGGAAAAATTGAAGAGGAGACTTTGTGGAGCTGGGAAAAGTTATACCCTACCTAACCAGTGCTGCCTAGTGTGCAAAACCGGGCAAATGCAGTTTTTATAGCAGGGAAATGAAAGAGATAGAAATTAGCCCAAAATGGCCAATAAACTGCTAATTTCTGGGCTGAAACCACTCCTTCAGGGAAAGATAGGCTGCTCAAAGCTCCCCTCTCTCACAGGTGAACAGAGAAACTTCCTTCTATCGAAGTAAGGTATGGGCAAATAGAGATTTGTAACACAGCCCTGAATTCAGCACTAACCCGAAAACTGGACTATACTAGCTTAGAAAGGTGGGAAACAAGTATTTTTTTTTGTTTTTTCAGAAAATAAAGGAGATACAATCAAAAAATCACTTTAAATGCACAGAAAAGTATACTTATTGTTATATATCTCAGATCAGAATTGTAGTCAATGCCCCTAGTAATAAAGTAGGAAGAAACACAAATACAGTAAAAGCAGATGAATAAAGTGCAATTTTTTTTATATATAAAACAATAGAAAATGAACAAACTGATTTAAACAAGTTACCCAATTAACCAGAAAAAAGCTCAAAATGGATTCGTGTTCCAGCAGTCTTCAGTCAGACAAGTTCTAACTGCACTGTCCTGCCACTAGGGTGCAGGGGAACCTTCTCCAAAAAAAAAAGATGGCTTGGATCAGTGCTCAAGTTATACAAACAAAGCTAGATTCAGCATGCCTGAATCTGGTCTATGCTACAGCAACAAGGTAAGGTACTTGTTCACATTTAGCGATATAGTTTATCCTGGTTTTGAGCAAGAATAGAGCCAGATTTTAGCTAAGAAGTGTTTCAGAGTGGTTTTGAAAGATGGAAAGAAGGGTATAGACCTGACAGCTACAGGTAAGGAGTTCCAGGCCTTAGCAACCTTGTATGAGTACAGACAATGCCCAGCAGATTTGTTAGGTTTGTAGACAGACAGGAGTTTTTGGTCACTGGAATGCAATGACCAGCTGGGAACATAGCTGTATAAAATGTTTTTTTTTTAGTAAGAGAACAAACCAAAATACCGGTGGAAAGAGTTCACATCCAAAAGAAATACAAGTACACCGACGAAGAACAAGAACGCAGAGCTCAGCTAAAATGTAATGACTTTAATAAAACAACAAATAAAATACAGAGCAATAAGTATAAAAAAAGGACAAGTGCTTTCACACCTGATACGGTGCTTCATCAGATCCTTAGAAACGTTCCCAGTAAATGCTTTAGAAAGAGCAAAAAAAAAAAACAATCAAAAAGCAAGAAAAAATAGACACTTAAGAATAATTAAACACTCATTAAAATATTCAGCCAATGGTAACTTAGTAGAAAGCTTGTCCATCATATCGCATTTGAATACATCAGAGATACACTAATAGGCTAAAAAAGAAAGATGCAATTAACATAAACTGGAACATTAATAACAATTACGAGGTACATAATATAAGCAATAGTGTTCAATTGAACGGGATGTATATCTTCACATCTGAGCTACCTGACTGAATAAAAATTGGTTCATCAAATACTAAACAAATTAAATCTTATTATGTACACATACATCGCTATAAAGAATCAAGGAGCAAAACCCCCTGATCTGTGCGAAAAATACACAGCCAGGAATGATTAAACCCTCTTTAAATATGTAGCCAATGGTATCATAGTGGACAGGCTACCCAGCCTATCAGCTTGTCCATCATATTGCATTCAGACAGGTCAAAAATGTGCCAGTAGCCTGAAAAATAAAAAATAATTAACATAAACTGAAGAGCCAATAGTGATTAAGAGGTACACAACATAACAAATGGTGTTCGAATTAACAAGATGTATAACCTCTCGTCTAAACTACCTAGCTCATTAAAAGTTATTTCAACAAGTACTAGACAAATAAACTGTGATAGTACATATGTACATCACTATATAAAAATCTAAAAACAAAAAAAACCCTGATCTGTGCGAAAAAGTATATACTTAAGCACAGATCAAATAACAGAAAAACGTACTGAGAATGACCAACATAAGTATAAAGTAACTGGATAGTAAATAACCAACCATATCACAGCAAAAAAGCTGTCTAGCCAATCAACTGATCAATCAAACTAAATCAGGATAGTCAGACATGCACCAATCAATTATCCTGGATAAAGCAAAAGCGACTAGTTGCTCACACAGTGTACCAGTGGTATTAAAGTAAATGAGCTCTGCAGCCTATCACCTAACCCGCCACATTAAGATAATAAAACGTAGCCCAATATACTAATAAAACAAATCTCACATAAAAAACACAAAAAAGCATATTCTATCAAAACAGAGAAACTATAAATAAAAAGATGAAATATAAATAAGGAAGAACATCTACACAAAATAGAACGTATTCCAAAATAATACAACCCATAGCTAGTGAAAATGTGTACTATCAAAAGTGAACTCAGGGCTAACAACTAACTAGGTCATCAGCTCAGCTGCATTGAAAACAAAATACAAACATAAAACCTCTCTAAACAAATAAAGAAAAGTAAAAATACATAAAAAAAGAAAAATTGCAAGATAATAAAGAATAAAACACATCAATTCAACAACAAAAAATGAGCTGCTGTGATACTCAAAGCATGCATTCATAAGCAGTCTATAATACAATACAAACAGCAATAAACAACTGAAATACTAAATACGACATGCAATACGTTAAGTGAACACAAAGAATCAAATATAAACCGACAGTGTAAGAGCAAACAGATTTATGCAAGCTTTGAGAAAATCATTGAAAGTTTCTGAGGATCTGATGAAGTACCATATCAGGTGTGAAAGAGCTTGTACATTTTTTTATACTTATTGCTCTGTATTTTATTTGTTTTATTAAAGCCATTGCATTTTAGCTGAGCTCTGCATCCTTGTTCTTCAATATTTTTTTAGTGCTGGACAGTCAGATGGATGCTGGATAATTTTATAGGTAGTAAGAAGTTGTGCATATGTTAGTTGATGTGGCAGTTCCAACCAATTAAGGCCTTTCAGTGCTATACAGTGGTGAGTTCTGAAAATGGTATGTGCTGCAAATGTAGTACCTTATTTATAGCATTGTTCAAGTTTTAATTTCTGTAAAGCCTTTCTTAGAAAGGATGGGATCATCATAAAGAAGAGTACGGAAGAAATAAGTAGTGGCAAGTGTCTGACCTATCCTGGTTTACAGGATAGAAAGCACAAAAAAAGCCTATTTATATTTTACATTTTTTTACATTTAAAGCATGCCAATAAAAATATCATAAAAGGACAGTTTGCTGTGTTTCACACTGACTTTAGAAGAGTGTTGGTTTTATGAAAAAGTCAAATAGCTTAAATGCATTTTTTATCTAGCAGGCATCCCGCTACGTTGATCACTGCTACCTTTTAGGAAGACCTTGAAGAAAGGGGTGAAGATTTAATGCAATCCCTGTTGTTATGACACAGTTTGATATATGCAAGAATAAAAACAATTCAGCTGTGCTCCTTCAGACTTAGTTCTAGTGGTGATTTTGGACAGATAAAATAAATTATAAACAGAAACTGCAGTACACTAAATGAGAATGAAGTCATGATGTAGGCAGTAGATACAGAACCATTTTTGTTTAAAAAGGACAGAGGACAAACCTTAAGAATATCTTTGAATCAAGTCTACCTTTTATTAAAGACGGAGACTGTAATTGCATGAAAATGGGTCTATAGTTGTGGGTTCTATAAACAGTACATTTTTATCAGTAACAACACTACCTTTGCAGATCCAAATACTTTAAGAATAATGGGAACTGGCATTCACTTCAATTGATAACAACACATGTATATGTGGCTAAGTGTACAGCTTGTAAATATTTTTATGTAGGTTAAGAGTACCAGAAAAAATAATAAGGCAAAGTTCTTATCATCAAAAAGTAACAAAAAGCAATCCTTAGTTACAATGAAACAATTTATCATGAAAGGATGGAAAATATGTATAAGAAGTATGCAGATTTTGTGAGGGATACTGATTTGCATTTAAAAAGTAAAGACTTGTACTTGCAACTTAATTTAAATGCCAGTATATATGTAGGACAACATAAGGTACTACGTATTGTATATTAAGTTAAAGGCTTATTTACTGTTTGTCTTTACATGTATGCATTTTTTTAAATCATTAAGCTAAATATCTGATCCAAATTCATTTGACTACAGTTTTTGAGTATTTAACCTTGTGTTTTACAAGTGGATCTTAGTCTAATTAAATTATAGCAAAGAGAGAATTGAAGTATTTATTTATTCCAATATAGGAAGATTGAAATGAAGTTGCATAGTTACCTTCAGCAGCAGTGTTTAATAAATTTTGCTATTTATACAGAAAACAGAACTGGAAGGAAAAATGTACACCTCCTGAAAATTCTCCCTTTACTCTCAGTGAAATTTGGTCCAGATATATCATTCCATCCATCCATCTTTACAAGGTGCACCCAAATCTTGTAATGATCCTGTAAATCACAACCACTATCCAAATAGTTAACTAGTCAAGTTGTAAGTAGAAGTAAATTGGCAGACCTTTTGCCCATATCAGTCACATGCCAACAACATGCATTGCTATGGATAATTTAGATTTGCCATTCTACCTACTGCTTGTATTTGGGAGGTGGGAGGAAACTGGAGTACCTAGAGACACACTACACTAACAGAAGTAGGGCATGCAGATTCAGCAGGGAAAGATCCCCAGCCCCAAATCCAACTGGAGAACCTCTTGCTATAAGGCAACAGTGTTACTCATTGCTACACTGTGCTGCCTATGTATCAGTCACTCTGTAGTAAAGTATTATTTCATGAAGTTTTCTCTGTGTGAACTCTGCATTCATTCATTCCTGTACTATCTGAAGTAACTGCATTAAGTTAAATAACATCACTGTTGACTGCAGCAGCTTTGCAGGATTGTTTTTTCATATTGTACCGAATTTGAGCAGTACTGCGGTGGTGGTGCTGCAGTAGTGTTGTCGCCTTACACTGAGATGTTGCCCTGTTCAATTCTCAGCTAAAGCATCTTCTGTGTGGAGACGTGTGAATGAGCGTACCTTCATTGAAGGTTGTGCATCAGGGCCAGCAACTCGGCACGTAAAAATCTACTACCAATCATTAGCGGACCAGAGGTCCGCTGTGGCGACCCCTAACCGGGAAAAGCCGAAAGACACAATAACAACTGAATTTGAGCAGTATGTTATTCTACATGGATGTGGATATTTATCGCATGAGGTAACAGAAGAGGGGTAGCACTATCGATACATTACATATGTGTTTACTTCCCCATAGCAGAAAATTTTCCACTAAGAAATGCTCCTATTAAAAGGAAATAAGCAATTAATTGATACTGTCTGTAGTTTAGGAACCTCCTGCAAAAATGTTGGTTAAAAGATACTGATTTACTTTAAACCAGGATTTCCATTTAAGAATGGACTATTGTCTATATGTTATGGAACTCTGTTTTGTTGAACCAGACAAGAAATTTCTTCCAAGTTGTGTACAAGAGTGTTAAACATTACATGTGAAAGCACTTGAGGACTGTGACTATGAAGTCCCTTGCTCAATTTTACATAGTAGCTGGGCATTGACAGTTATACTGGGAGTTTAGCCAGATTGTACTGGATGTGGGCTGGCCCAAAAGATCACTTCCAAAAACATTCACAACGGTAACCATCAACACTGCAAAATATAACCCACACTCATTTCACAGGATATTTCAAGGACTGTGTGTTTCTAACTGCCATAGATGCATATTCCATGTGACCAGAAATAATTTTCTTGGAGGAGAAATAATTCATCACTTATGCCATGAACAGATCAAAATCCAGTCGTTCAAGCACAATAAGCTTGCAGCACTAAATCGAAGTCTCACTGGGGAGTGCTTAATAGCAAAGGCGATTTAGAAAATTAAGGCTTCCTATGATACTGTGGATGTTGAAACTGGAGGTCATCTAAATATTATAGCCACTGATTAGGTGGTAGCCAAACAAAATCATCAAATAATGTTTCATCAGAGAATTTTGTTGCATTGGTTTATTTGAATGTCACAAAATTAAAGGTCTATTTGGTTGAATGATGATATAGCATTTGCCCATGCTGGTTGCTTAAGGTTAAGAGCTAAGAGATCATTTTGGAGGTTAGATATAATTATTGTGCTATGCTAGCATTTGATGATAATTACATTTAGAGCTAGCATTAACATTAGGGTTATGTTTTGGCTTGAGTGGCTACTTTTAAAGTTTATAGTTAGTCCTAAGACTGATTAATTGATTGATTGATTGATTAATTAATTAATTAATTAATTTATCTGTATTTGTTTTCTGGGTAGAGCACTGACCTCTGTGGGCCATTTTTCAGACTCAGCCCTGGAGCAGTGTCTGGTTAAGTGATTTGCTCAGAGTCACACTGTTAGCAGTGGCGGCTGTGGAATCAAACCTTGCTCCACTGGAGCACAGGAAACATCTAGTTAACAGGTATTATTATTATTATTATTATTATTATTATTTATTCATTTAAGCCAACTGCCAGACAGATTAGGGTTGGGTTAGGGATAGGTTTACATTTAAAGCTAAGTGCATAAGGGTATTATGGTGTGTTGGGGGAGGTAGGGGAATATACATGTTTGTGTTATGGACATTTTGACTAAACTCTGTTTACAAGGCATTAATTATAATTTTAGTGCTTTTCAATTCTGCATACTTAACAATGCTGATTTTCTTCATGTGGTCTGCTATAATATGCCATGAAACCATAGTTAGGATAGCAGACTGATCCGATATAACACATTCATTTTCATCTATTCTCTGATTGCCAGCTTTATACAGTTCAGGATCATGACTTATTCTGGTATTGAGTAAAGGTGAAGCATGAAACTGAACCAATTGATCCAAAGTAGAGTGGTCAGTCCTTCATGGGAGATGTAAAAATGCTCACTCATCACACACGCACACATGCACACACACACACACACACACACACACACACACACACACACACACACACACACACACACACACACACACACACTTCAGTTGTGGCATGTCTTTGAAATGTGGGAAGAAACCAAAACACCGGTAAAAAAACAACACAGGCACAGCAATGACCAGAACAGCAGTAAAAACAACACAGGTACAGTAACAACAGTAAAAAACAACACAGGCACAGTAATGACCAGAACAGCAGTAAAAAAAAAAACAACACAGGCACAGCAATGACCAGAACAGCAGTAAAAACAACACAGGTACAGTAACAACAGTAAAAAACAACACAGGCACAGTAATGACCAGAACAGCAGTAAAAAAAACAACACAGGCACAGCAATGACCAGAACAGTAGTAAAAACAACACAGGTACAGTAACAACAGTAAAAAACAACACAGGCACAGCAATGACATACACAGTCCATACAGAACTTAGCCCAGCTGAGAACCAAACCCTGAGGAACAGCAACTTTAACTGCTGTTAGCACGCACTATTTTCAGCTTTCTGGAATTTACACTGATTTATTAATGTGGTAACTACAGTATAGATTAATGGCATTTATAAACTAAGGTGAGGAGACTATGGTGTAAAAAGTGACCTTTTGCATATAGCTTTAGTGATACAGGCTATATACGTTGATGGTGTTGCCTACAGTCCACAGGATGAGTAGTTTTTGCATGGGTGGGAAGACAGAAAAATTAAATGCATGTACATAGTACACTACAAGGGAAAATCACTTTGAGAAATTTGCAAGAATGCTTTCTTTTACTATTGTTTCTCTTTGCAAAGGCCATGCCTGCTATGCTGAGAAAAAAGCATAGTAAATATACTGTTAGTTACACTCATATTTCTGTTTCATAACTCGTTTTGTCTCTTAGGTTAGCACATATTTTTCTCATTTTACTTGGCACCCATATTCCTGTTTTATAATTTGTGTTTTCTCTTAGGACAGTACAGTTTTTTTTCTCTCCCACACAGACTTTCATGGCTATCTTGCTGGAAGCCAGCTGTGCATTATCTGTTAGCAGCTGTGGGAGGAAAATAAGTAAGCAAACCTGGTGACTCAGGAGGTATGATATATCTAACAATGAACATCTTGGTTGTCAAGGTATTACAACATGTGTTTATGCAACTGCATTCAAGAAATTAAGTTGCTGATTGTGTTACAATGATTTTTTATATCCTGTTTTCACAGGAGGTGATTTCCTGAGTTGCTTCATAGCGGTATGTCAAATAATGTCCATGTAACATGTTAAAGGGCTCTGTTCAGTGAATAGTGCTGTGTGGGTGGAAGGGGGTCTCCTAACAGAGGTATGAAATGCTCATACACTGCATGAAACCACAGTTGTACAGTCTTATCACTATGGCATGAAGGAAAATAAAACAGCATGTTTCTATTAATTATTGCAAAACATATAATATTCAGGATTTGTCTTTCTTGTGCAACAGGCATCTTTGCTGATAGAGTTTTTCTTTGAAAAGCTTAGCATTTGTGGAATTGTATATGTAATTTTCTTTTTTATTGAAGTTATTACATATTTCTTTATAGAAATAATTTTTCTTACTCCTCCATATGTTCATAATGTTAACATAAATAGATCTGATTTGCTATATAAAATTTAAACATCATTTATTCATAATAACTTACTTTCTCTTTGATTGGATATGTTGCATAATATTAAAGTCCATTCATTTATGCATGGAAAAATGCTTTCTCTTTTCCTTTAAAGTGTATTGGGAATTTTCTGAATCAAGTGCAAGTAATATGCCTTTAGAGTTACATATAACTTACTTAGCATTTACAATTTTTGATGAAAAAAGTGCATTATTTTTACATTTTAGTTTATTGATGAGGACATCTCACTGCATTTTTTCTACATAACAATGTTTAGACTACTATATTCCCATGCTAAATGCATTGGTAGTAATTTTTTACTTCCAAGAAAAATAAGCTGTCAACTAGTTTTTGCAGGTAGAGCACCTCACACTGAAAACTAACACATGTAAATGGAGTAGTGGAAAGTACAGTTGTGTACGTCCTATTTACCTGTAACAGTAGATGTTCGTAGAGCACAATGCCTTACTGACATATGGGTGTCCTGCTACCCTTCCTATGGATACCTTCCAAAGCTCGAAGTCCCTCCCCCTGCCTGACTGTGGGTATAACGGACCAATCACCTGATAGTACAGGGACTGCCTTTCAGACCCACATGCAGGATCCTTTCAGTTTTCTAGAGTCCAACAGGAAGAGAGGAAGAGAAGATGAAAACACAAGCTTTGAAAACACCTGCTGTTCCAGACCAACACACACACACACACACACACACACACACACACACACACACACACACACACACACACACACACACACACACACACACACACACACACACACACACACACACACACACACACACACACACACACACACACACACACACACACACACACACACACACACATGCACACACATAAAATAAAGGCCACTGAGCATAACTTAGGGGCAACTCTAACACCAAATTATGTATATCCAAAAAAGGGGGATGGTGGGTGGGTACTGCCATTAAGTTAGTGTGGCCTATGAACATCTATTGTAACAGGTAAGTAGGAGATATGCAGCTGTACTATATTCAACAAACACACTGCCTTACTACCATATGGGCAGCCATTACTAAATGCAATCTTGGGTATTAACTAACATTTCTATGGTATTACATTGGGATGAAATGGCTAGGCTTGAAATTACCTCCAGGTCGATAGTCTAGTAATCTCCTATGATTCTATATGGGTAGATTCCCAAAACTTACCTAACCTGAGAGGAGGAAGGATAAGGATCCAGGAGGCCCTGGAGAATGGTCCTAGTGGAGCCTGCTCTGGATTTAGAAAAGGCATACAGCTTGTAGTGCTTTGTAAAGGTATGGAGAGAGGACCAAGATGCTCCTCTAAAATACTTCAAGTCCACACCTTTCCACTACACCACTGAAGAGGAAAAGGCCCTGATGGATGTGCATTTAACTTTCCTGGATTTGCTTTTTCCATAGTGGGTGTAACAAAAAACAATACCAGAGGACAACCAATGAGCAGTGGTTTGCTTGGAGACAGGTTGACCCTTCTTTGCCCGTATGTAGGAAATAAAAAGCCTTTCAGCCTTTCTGAAGGATTTTTTCTGTTGAGGTAGTACCTGAGATGCTGATGCAACTCCAAGGTATGAAGTATCCTGTCTCCCTTATTCTTATGGTCTAGAAGGAACACAGGCAGATTAACAGACTGAGCATGAAATCTGAGTCCACTTTTGGCATAAAAGTGGGGTTAATGCAAACACAACCCTGTCCCTGTGGAAAAATCAGGTAAGGCTGTCCCACCAGCTCAGAAAGTCACTTTACAGACATCAGAGCAATAAACAAAACAGTTTTTGATGGTAAGAATTTCAGATCAGTTCAAGCTGCTGGTTCAAAAGGTGGTAAGGTCAATTTTTCCAGTTCATTGTTGAGATCCCACAAAAGAGGAAGTTGCTTGCAAGAGGGTCTCATATGCAGTACTATTTTGATGAACTGTTTTACCAAAAGAAATGAAGAAAGAGGGTGATCCATTTGCAGATGAGCTGAGGTTGCTGCTAAATGTACCTTAATGGATGCATATGATAAGCCATTGTGAAGGAGCCACACAAACATCTGAATACCAGAGGGAGGATAACCTCAAGGGGCCCTCTGTTTCCATTTAGACATCACTTAAAAAACTTCATCCATTTGTAAACAGAAAATATTCTAGTAGCATGTTTTCTGGCCCCCATTACCGCCTGCTGCACATTCTCATGAAACAGGTACCTAACCGGAGTCAAGATTGAATCATCCAGACTATCAGTTGTAGTTGCTCCAAACTGGGGAGCACCAGTCACCCCGAGACTGTATGAGCATATCCAAAGTGTGAGGAAGTCTGAGGTCATTGTCCTTGGCGAGTACCATTAGAAGGGAGAACCAAGATTATCTGGGCCCAAAGGGGGTCACCACAGTGATTTTTGGCATTTCTTTCAAAACCTTCAGAAGTACCTTGTGAATCAGAGGAAAGGGTAGAAACCCATACAGGAACATTCCCATCCAAGGGAACAAGAATGTATATGTCTGCCAAGCATTGCTGCAAAGATGTGTGGAACAGAATGTCTATGGCTGTTTCTTTTGATAGGAGGTGACCAGATCTATTTGAGGCATTCCCACATCAGGACTCGATCCTGGAACAACACTGCCTTGAGCTGTCACTCCTGTGGGTCTGCTTTATTTGCTTTGTCCGTTTGCCACAATGTTTTGTTCTGACAGGATGCTTAATGCCTGAAGAGTTTGAGAATGTTTCCAGGCCATCATTGCCAACTGGCACAGTGGTTATGATCTTGTACCCCCTTGTTTCTTGAAATACCACATTACTGTGGTGTTATCTGTAACTACAAGAAGAGGTCCTGGAGTCCACAGATGGTGAGGGACTTTCAAGGCATCATCACTGCCAACACTTCCTTGATATTAATGTGCTTCTGTGCATTCTTGGGCCTTCAAATGACCTGCACTTGCACTCCTATTGACACAGCTCCCAAGCGAAGTCAGATGAATCTGTCTGGACAGATTGTGGTGTAACAGGTGGGAAGAAGGGGAGTCCTGGATCGATACTAAACTGTGCTCCCCATTGCTGTAACTCTTGTCTGATGAAGGGCAGCTCCAGCAAATGGGATTCTAGGAAATGTAGGTGCTGACTCTAGCAATTTTCAATTCAATTCTATTGAATTTTTCTAATGTGGAGAATGGCCAATGGTATCATGAAAACCATGTTCACCATCAGTCCAGGAATTTTTAGGAATTCTCTTGCCAAGATGATGTTCCTCCTGAAGAATTCCTGAAGCAGTGTCTGGTAAGACAGGATCTTGTCTTTGGGAAGAAAGGCCATTCTTTATTTGATGTTGATTAAGCACCCTAAAAAGACAACTCTGTGAGGATGTCAGGCATAACTTATGATTGTTAAACTTGAACCTTAATTGAGAGAGTAAGGTTAAGACCTTCTCTAGTGATTCTGAACATCTGAATACTGACCCTGCACAGATCAGCAGGTTGTCCAAGTAAGGAAAGCTATGAATGCCAACAGTTTGACAGTGGGCCAGTACCAGAATAAGGCATTTGACAAGCATTCTGGTTGCAGTGGATAGACCAGAGGGCAATGCAGAAATCCAATAATGTGAACCAGACACAACAAATCTCAAGATATTTCCTGAAGCTATGAGCAATGGGGATATGATGATATACATCCTTCAAGTTCAGGGTCAAAAGAGGAAACACTCTCTGCAGGGGGAGCATCTTGAACTTGGGGACCTTGACAAATGTATTCAGAAAGGAGAGGTCCAACACTGGTCTCCACAGGAGCTCCTTTCTGAGAACCAGGAAAATTCTGGAATAGAAACCCTTTTTTCCTTCTTTATTTCTGAAGGGGTGGGGGGCTTCTATGATGACCTGATTCCAGCATTTTTCAGAGTATAGGAGGGAATAACAAAGTCTGATCCAGTGGGTGAGGGGGACCTGCCCTTGAATGGAGGTAGATCTTCCTTCCACTACCACGTGTAACCTCTGCCCATGATGTTGAGCACCCGTTTGTCTGAAACCACTAACAGCTGGGCTGCCTTGTTGACAGCACACTTTTGAGGCAGGGGACCCAGAGAGGGGCTTGAGAAAAACTGGTGCCGCACTTTGGCATAGTCATAGCTTAGAAGGGGGTTATCCTTTTTGGGAAAGGAATCCCCTCTTGTTGGGTTTGGTGGAGTTCTTGTCCTGCCATTTCCTTTAGGTGCATTGTTTTTGTTCATCTGGGACTTCTGTTTGTTGGGCTGCTGAAAATTATCCTGCTTATTGCAGGGAAACTTGGGAATGTGGAACATTTTCAGCACCCCTTGCATTATATTACCTCTAACATCCCAGTGTTTTAGGATCTGACTAGCTGCTGTATCAAACCCACAATCAGAATCAAGTGGAGCAGTCATAATCTCATTTTTAATTCATCACAAAACGTTTGGCCGTGCAACCAAGCATACCTCCTTATCACCACCGACATCACTGCATTTCTGAAAATAGTACTGGCCCCTCCAAAGCACTCTTCAAAGCATGTTTGACACTTGAGGAAACATTGGAAACAATATCCTTGACAGAGACCTTTTGTTAAACTGGGAACAATTCAACAAACTCTTCTATGCTATACATACACCTGAGGAAAGACTTCCACATAGAACACTGGCAGTTAAATACTTTAAAAGTTAACTTGCTGGACTGTACCAGCTGCTTTCCCTGTGATTCTGGCCACTTGCCTAGTTTATCTGAAGAGACTGGGTTTGATGAAGACACAGAAGCAGGATTTGCAGATAATGGCCAAGCAGACTGTAAATTTCTTAAACACTTTTTTTAGGCAGAGACTCATTCAGCAGAGGAGAAAAGCAAGGTTTCTTAAAAACGTCCTCCAACACTGGGATCAGTGGAGAGGAGGTCCCCATGTTAGATGCCTCATCCTCCAAAAGATCATAAACCCTGCTGATCATGGGGGTAGCCAATTGAATATATATATCCCTAAATCTAGCCAGCATTTGGGAAAAAGAAAACATCTGTTTAGGCGTCTGAACCTGTTCATCCCCAGTATAAAGTGATTGATCAGACTCTGGCACTCACAAAGCCCTCAGATTCCAGATCACCTTCAAAATCAGGATCTTTGGGTGGTAGACTTATCAATATTGGTGACACATTCTGTACCTAAACCAGGAAATAGTACAACTTTGGAGGACATGTCTGACTCTGATGTCATTTGCGGTTGTGGTAATAACACCACACCAGGGGACCTGGAAAAGAAGAAGAGCTGTCCAATGGCCTTGCCAAGACGTCTGTGGAGTCACAAGCCATAGGTTAAGGCATATTTCTTGGTTTATTTCCATGTTTGTAGGTGCACAAGGGGTAGATGGGGGTGGTGGAGTTGCAGGCATCATACTTGAATCCATCAAGGCATGGGGACAGAAGCTTAGCCAGATCAGTACCGAATGCTTGCTGCATAGTCAGCCCAGTATAAATAGACAAATAGTATTAAGTCTATTTCTGCAGCGATACTGTTATGAATACTACATTGAGTAAAATGAAAGTAGTTTCAATAACACAGCTTAAAGCACAGATGTCCCCCAGTTTTAAACAAAGGCCAGTTTCAGCCACAGATGATTAGAAACAGCATGAAACGACCGTAGACAAGGAATAATGTATACATTCATGAAAAATTCTTGTCAGAAATGTTTAACATACAAAATGGTGCCAAAATTGTAATTTAAAGGAAAATTTTGTTTAAAATGTTGTAAACCTGCTAAATTGCCTCAAATAATTATAATCCCAAAGACAAAACTGCAAAACATCGAGTTTTCCTGTCAAAGCTTTAAAATGAAGGTTAAAATTAACACTATAAATCTTATATTGCAGGTAAAGGAAAATCCTAAGTACATACATTTCCAATGAGAAAAAAAAACAAGCAAATCAGCAAAATACACTGCTGAAACACTGATAGATAAGGCAGAGAGAGAGAGAGAGAGAGAGTATAAATCCTAAAAGGGTTTCTTATCTGAGCTGAAGATATCCAGAATAAGGAAAAGTCTTCCAAGAACCGTTATCAGCGTGACACTGACAGGTTGAGCTAACTCATCCGCTACTTGCTCTGTAAAGCAGGGGGACTTTAAAAGTCCCACTTTTCAAGAACACTGAATCTCCGTGAAAAAAAAACACAAACACTTCCAGTTTTTCCATGGCAATTTGATTACGTCACCAATGGTGACAAATCCAGACCTGCAGGCACAGCTGATCCCTGTTAGGTCTGGGTGTTGTAAATTGTGCAGCAATTGGCTGCAACTCATGCAGGAGGGCAGGGATTCAGCCAGGAAGAGCCCTACAAAGATAAGTGGGTACTTACGAGTGACGTACCTAACCAGCTTAATGTAATGGAACGATTTAAAATGTGCTGCCAACGGCATTATTGCATTGTAGTACCCCACACTGCTGCTAACTTAGTCGTTAATTTGAAGGTCTTTGTTTATAATTCCTAATATGTGAAAAGCTTCTCTTTTGCAGCATTCTTTGGTGGCTTGATTTGCTTTGGAATCAGATTCTTGAAGAGAAAATAGGAAAGGTGGTTTGTTGGACCCTAAATAGTTAACCCCATTTTTTATAACCACTACCGGGACCAGCAAGTAAGCCAGCCATCAAGCCAGCCCGTATGTCTGAACTCTCCAGATTTTCACAGAATGTCCAGATTTTTTTTTGACTCGTATCTTTTGGTCTATTCATCTAGCTGCGGTGGTACAGCGGTAGCATTGTTTCCTCACAGCAAGAGGTTCTCCTGTTCAGTTCTCGGCTGGAGTGCCTTCTGTGTGGAGTCTGCATGTCCTCCCCGTGGTCGAGTGGCCTCCGAAAGACATGCGTGAATGGGCGTGCCTTCGCTGAAGGTTGGGGGTTGGGCTGGCAACTTGGCACCATAAAAATCTACTGCCAATCATTAGTGGACTGGAGTTCCACTGTGGCGACCCCTAACTGGGAAAAGCCGAAAAGAAATTAGATTTTTTGGTCTATTCGTCATAAAATGATTTGGCAAGTCATTGGGAAGATCTGAGGACTGAAGTTACTAAATAATAACATACATTTGAGTTTCAGACTTCAAATCCTTCAGAAAATGTCTGTTAACACAAATCGTGTTACCCAAGCAATTTTCTAAGCTTATAAGAGCAATATTTAAAATATCTCCCTATTTTTGAGGGATGGGAGCATGTTTAGTGGTACCCTTAACTGCATCTCCTTCACCACTGCTGTGGTGATGTCATGGTAGGGGGTGTGGCCAGTGTCATATTGGCCACACACCCCATGACCCACTTTGGCTTACTTAAAAGGTGGCAACCCTAAGTGGGAGAGAGTCTGAGCTTTGGTAGGCTGCCAGTGGAAGGGTAACAGAGCACTAGTACATTCCATCCACAATGAAAGTGTGAAGCTGCTCATCTCAACATGCAGTTTGGTTTCCCTACCCATAATATGTTGCATTGGTATGTAAATATTTGTTCCATACCTAATATGACATAATTTTGTAGGTGTGATTATAGAAAACACTGAAGTAAACAGTGAGGCTAAAAAAGAAAAAAAAATTGGACAAGGCACCAGTAATTTTTTTTTTTTTTTACAAAATGACTTGCTACCTTAACATAAAGATTATTATAGGAAATAAAATTAATTGTAAAACAGAGATGACTTTGAAAGTGACCAATGTACTTTAAGCTGCTGCTGACTGACTGACCCTTTATGACATGAATGCAAACTGCTGCCTTCTGTCAATACTGCTGGAAGCTGCTCTCAAGGTAAGAGACAATGGCACTCTTCACTGCAGGTGTAGTTGCAGTACCTATTAAATATTATTACTCATACAGATTTGCACAGGCT
This sequence comes from Protopterus annectens, assembly GCF_019279795.1. NCBI lineage: Eukaryota > Metazoa > Chordata > Ceratodontiformes > Protopteridae > Protopterus > Protopterus annectens. The sequence goes on along the minus strand of NC_056748.1, from coordinate 1,132,694,507 downwards.
ATTAAAATAATGATGCTCAATATTCTAAATGAAAGCAATATAGACCTCAGTGATAAACATTTTCAGACTGTTGTAAAATGCTTAGAAGGAATACATGTCTAAGAGCATGAATGCTAGATGGCTTGCTTCTTAAAAAACATCAAAAAACTATACTGAAGTTTTTCTTTGCCTCTGTTACCAGAGGAGTGTAAATGCTGTGGATTTTACTGATGAATTAATAAGGAGAATTGATTAAAATGTTAGATGTGCTTTTGCCCTTTATCCTCTATTTGTTATTGCATTTGTCACTTAGATTTTTTGATAACTGTTTGAATCAAAACAGGTTTCAGTATTGCCAAATAAACTGCCAGTGACTTGTCTGTCTTTTTAATATTTTGGCACACATATAATATAATATAAACATGCACATTTCAGACATCTGTATAATCCTTTTCCTTATAGAAAGGAATGTTAGCACACAGGACCAAGGATATCGCTGGACATTTCTAGATAACGCAAGACTGGCTACACCAGTTTTATCTCTTTCTCCTTCCTGTACCTGGGGTGTCATTTCCTCTGTACCTGAAACGTAGTAAATTCCACTCTGGCACAGTATATAAATCCGTCAAGAACAAGCTAAAAGATTCCAAAGGAGTAAAACCCATCCCAAGTGCACCAAAGTATACACATCATGAACTATTAATTAACTTTGCACTGAACCAAATCCTCCTGCACCCATCCATACTCCCTATCCTGAATATGCTGGTTCCATAGTGCAGCAATCATGGGGAAAGTAGAAACATCCTGCAAACAACGACAGCAAATATATAAAGCTGGGAAATTAGCTGTTTCTTTTAGGTAGGAATACTAAGTTATAAAAAGATTATTGTAATATTTATTTATTTATTTAGTTATATTTATTTGCCGGGTTAATGAACTGACCCATACTAATTTCAAGCTTTGCCCAGGTGAAATGCAAAACATTTTTCTAACAAAAAATACAGAAATGTAAGTAATAACAGGGTAGTTCAGACTAATTGTATAGTAAAAAAGTGTGTATAACTGTGTAAGATCATCGCAGCACATCCTAAGTTGTGTTACGATGAGATAAAGAAAAGTTTATTTTTACATACTGACACCATCATAAACCTAACCATGCATTATTCCAGTCCACAGACTCTCACTCATTCAATACTCCCCTTCTTTCTCAGCTCTTTAATGCACATCACTGCCCTAAACCCCATCTCAGTCGTATCCCACTACTCTGCCACCACTGCTTCCTACAGAACTAAAGGGCTATACAAACACATCTCCAGACCTCTAACAGCCCCCCTCTTCTATTACAAACTAAAAATTGTAACAATCATAAATAAAATCAGCCTAAAACCAATACCCTCTACTGCCAATTCTTCTCAAGCGTACCATAACAAATCTCCCTCTAAACAAATGCCATTCGCTCATATATTTTTGTTTACTACTGTATCGCTATCTGCAGAGATACACCCCAATCAAGGACCCACTTTAAACGACATCACCAGGCTTCCACTTCAAGTTAATTCTCATAATTTCATTTACATGGTAACCATAAATTTCCAAAGTATTTGCAATAAAATTTCTAATTTTCATGTTTGGATCTCCCATAACCAACCAGACATTATTGCCACCACTGAGACTTTGCTAAAACCCTATATTAAAGACTCAGAATTCCTTCCTCCAGGCTTTCAAACAATAAGATTTGATAGACCCCCCCCCAAAAAAAAGGTGGTGGTGTAGCACTCATTTTCCCTAACACCTTTAACATACTTCCTTTTACAAATCCTGTTCCCCAATTCCCCAATGCCAAAATCCTTATTTCTTTTCTAAACATGAACAAGTATAAAAAAAATGTCTATCATAGTTCTGTACTTACCTCCGGCAACAATATACCCTTATTAGAAGAAATACTTGCCTGGATTTCTAATATCAGCAATGAAACTGTCATCCTAGGTGATGTAAATATCAACTGGCTAAACCTAGGCTCCGACATGCCCACCTCTAATGTCAATCTATACAACGTCACACAACTCATAAACACCCCAACCAGACCAAATAAGGATGACACTACAAGATCCACGCTAGACTGGATTCTCGTCTCCAACCTCAGTAACATTTCTGAACTTGGTACTCTTCCAGGCACTATTAGTGACCACCTCCCTGCCTATATCTGTCACTCTCCCCATGCTAAATGCAACACCAATACAAACTAACAAGGAACCTAACTGCCTTCAACCCTCAAACCTTTGTCAATATCCTGAAAAAACTGAACTGGCACAAGCTAAAAACTCTCCCACTTGACAATGCTGTTGACTACTTTTAATACTTTATTCCTGTATACAGTAAATAGCCTTGCTCCCCTTAGCTTGAAAACAGTTGAAATAAAATGCACCCCATGGCTCACCAAACCAACTAAAGATCTGCTTCACTCCAGAGGCAAATTATGGAAACAATATCAAACAAATAAAAATCAAGATGATTTGATAAATTTGAAACATCTTTGAAATCAGGTAGAAAAAGTAGTTTACAAAGATAAAAAAGCTTACTATTCTAAAGTGCAGTCTAACAATAAACAAAACTCCCAAAAAGTCTGAAGTTCTGTCACATCACTCCTGTACCCTGGCACAAAAAACAGTCCATGCCCACACCCGGATAAACTTCCTCTAGAAATAGCCTCTCTCTTTAACTCTTTCTTTATAAATTCTGTAGCCAACATTACTGCAAACTTTCCCCACACTAAAAGGAACACAAGCTATACTACTCCATCAAAAAGTTCCACTACCTTCCCCACCTCTACAAAAAGCCCTCACACCCATGAGACCAATACCCCCATTTCTCCCAATTTCACTCAATCACATTCCACCACAACTATAAAAAGGCTAATGCTGAAGCACAAATCCTGTTTCAATGCACCAGACAACTTACCCTCTGAATTTCTAAAGCTTGCTGTTGAAGTCATTACTTTTCCTGTAAGTATCCTTAATAAGAGCCATTCACGAATCCTACGTACCCAAATTATTCTCCTTCTTCATAAAGGCGGCAAAAACACAGATATCACCAACTTTCATCCTACTGGTATTTTTTCTCTTGTCTCTAAGATCTTGGAAGAGTGCATTCACATTCAACTGATACAGTATCTGCTTCATAACCATCTCCTGTCCCCCACACAATATGGATTCAGTCCTGGCCACAGCACTACAACTGCCCTCATATCTTTCTTAGAAACTGTCAACACAGCTCAGGATGCTGGGAAAATGGTATCCACCCTCTTCTTAGATCTATATAAGGCTTTTGATATTATTTCCCACCCTTTAATACTGTCACAACTGTCTAACTTTAGCATATCCCCCACCACTCTCAAGTGGTTGTCCAGCTATTTAGCAGCCAGACAGCAGGCTTCATTAATAACTTCCACTCATCTATGACCCACTGATCTCTTATTCAGTATGCAGACCACTCAACCATTGTCTGTTCAGCAGACTCTATTTCTCCACCACCGAATTATGTATGTACAATAACCACCTAGCCAATAACCCAAATAAAACCAAGATCATGCTATTCACCCCAAAGAAGTCAACCCTGTTAAATAAATCCAAGTTCAATATCTGTTCTCAAAGTAAAGCACAAATAGAAATTGTCACCCATGCAAAACATCTAGGAGTTGCATAGAAAAACTCCTAAAATTTGATATTCACTTAAAATATAACATTCAAAAACTTCACCAAAAGCTAGGAATCCTCTACAGCCCCTCCACTAAACACACTTGCCTAATCCCTTCTTCATGTATGGCGCCCCACTACTTTACCAACCTTCATACTGCACTAAGGGCCAGACTTGAGATTTGTTACAATAAAATAGCCAAATTCACTACAAATTCCAAAAACTCCACCCATCACTGTACTGCTCTACACTCCCTAAAATAGCTGGAGCTTCCAAACTACCTCTCCTATCTGCAACTAACTACAGTCCACAAACTGATGTTCAGACCTTCTAATTGTCCTGCCCTTAGCTCAATATTCTTGTACTACCTGCCAAACAGGCCCCTTAGATCTGAGAACCAGCAAACCAAATATTCCTCCTGGCCAGCTTCCTTACTCCCACTCTTTAGCCCAAAGCTGGAATGCTCTACCTTTAACCATTAGAAGAATCCAAAATCCTGCCCACTTTAAAGCTTCTCTACATGAACATCTGTCTTCCACCTGGACCTGCACTTGCTCTCGCCCTCCTTAGAATTCCTCTGTGCTCTAGCTCCTCAAATATGTTGTAATTGTCACTGCTATTTGTCTTTTCTCTGAATTTCTAGCTGTGTTTCTTTAACATTGTAAACTAATTATTTGTTACTTGCATATTTCCTATGTAAAAACGTATTACTTTTGTCATTGTACTGGGAGCTTTTCTTCCTGGGCCTGCATTGAAAATGGGTTCTGATTGGCCCAGTGGAATTTCCCGATTAACAAATTGTAAATAAATAAATATCACTATTTATTTATTCATTTATATTCCTATTATTATTAATTTATATATTATAAATCCTATTATCTCCTTGGCTCTACTACCAGGCTAGCCTACTAGGCATTCAGTACCCTATCATTCTTAAAAACACTGTCTAGAATTTTTCATCCGAGTAAAAATGTAATCATTTGTTTGTGTATCTGTTTTTGTATTTGTTTACATCTGTGTAAAAATCCTTTTATTTGTGTTTTATTTTGTGTTTTAAACTGTAAAAATGTAACAGTTTGTTGAATGTCTTTTTGGAGATTTTCTCCCCGGGCCTCCTCTGAAAATGGACATATATCCAGTCGGACTATCCCAGTAAACAAATGTAAAATAAATAAAATAAATAACAGTGCAATTTTTGTCTCAAACTTAACTTCTAATTCACTTCTGGCTTCTTTTTCCAGCAGAACCAATGATCCTAAGAAGTATAAGGACAAATGCTGCATTCAACAAATTACCTTATATGCTATATATTAACCCAAGAAACAGGACATTGTGTGCTATATATTAGCCCAAGGAACAGTACATTGTATGCTATATATTAGCCCAAGGAACAGGACATTGTATGCTATATATTACCCCAAGGAATAGGACATTGTATGCTATATATTAGCCCAAGGAACAGGATATTGTATGCTATATATTAGCCCAAGGAACAGGACCTTATATGCTATATATTAGCCCAAGGAACAGGACATTGTATGCTATATATTAGCCCAAGGAACAGGACATTGTATGCTATATATTAGCCCAAGGAACAGGACATTGTATGCTATATATTAACCCAAGGAGCAGGACATTGTATGGTATATATTAGCCCAAGGAACAGGACCTTATATGCTATATATTAGCCCAAGGAACATTACCTTATATACTATATATTAGCCCAAGGAACATTACCTTATATGCTATATATTAACCCAATAAACAGGACATTGTATGCTATATAATTAGCCCAAGGAACAGGACATGGTATGCTATATATTAGCCCAAGGAACAGGACATTGTATGCTATATATTACCCCAAGGAACAGGACATTGTATGGTATATATTAGCCCAAGGAACAGGACCTTATATGATATATATTAGCCCAAGGAACATTACCTTATATGCTATATATTAGTCCAAGGAACAGGACATTGTATGCTATATATTAGCCCAAGGAACAGGACATTGTATGCTATATATTAGCCCAAGGAACAGGACATTGTATGCTATATATTAGCCCAAGGAACAGGACATTGTATGCTATATATTAGCCCAAGGAACATGACCTTATATGCTATATATTAGCCCAAGGAACATTACCTTATATGCTATATATTAGTCCAAGGAACAGGACATTGTATGCTGTATATTAGCCCAAGAAACAGGACATTGTATGCTATATGTTAGCCCAGGGAACAGGACCTTATATGCTATATATTAGCCCAATGAACAGGACATTGTATGCTATATATTAGCCCAAGGAACAGGACATTGTATGCTATATATTAGCCCAAGGAACATGACCTTATATGCTATATATTAGCCCAAGGAACATGACCTTATATGCTATATATTAGCCCAAGGAACATGACCTTATATGCTATATATTAGCCCAAGGAACATGACCTTATATGCTATATATTAGTCCAAGGAATGGGAATATCCACTAGAAGAGTGAGAGAGACATCTGATAGACCACTGATTATTATTATTTTTACGAACGTGTCTGTATTACAGCTGACCGCAGATCTGTCTGTAAGAGCAAGAAAAAAAATTCTCTCTAACTCATATAGATGCTACCCTATATAAGAACAGAAAGCATTCCAGAGACAGTTTTTTATATCCATGCATAACATTCAAGCCATAGTTGAAGTTGTACTCCACATCACTGATAACTCATGAAATGAGTCGCATTGCATTATTGTTGCCTAGTCAAGGTGGCATGTTGTATTATTTTAAGATTGCTGTCCAAATGTAACATTGCTAGATGGACCTTGTACATTTATCATAATTTATTTAACCACTGTGTTAAAACAACCATTGATTTTTTAGGTTGTAACTTATAGTTTGCTGTGTGTATTGCTGAAAGAATTATGTACCAGTTCTAGATGAGCAGTTACGCTAATTCCAGATGCTATTGCTGGAGGTCCCTTTTATCTGACTATCCTTGAAGATGACACCTGTATAGGTGCTTATGTCACACACCCATCCAGAAATCTGCCATTTGACCTAAATTATTATTATTATTATTAGATATATTGCTTTATCTTGGCTGCATGGAATGACTTACTGTTACTGTTTTCAGGAAACGTGATGTCCTAGGACTAGTTTAATATGTAGGCCTACTGCCTCTGCCTCTCATTTTAAAAGATGCATATCAAAGGCACAGTTCAGGAGATCTCCTGCTGCACAGATGTTTCTAATTTCTTACCTTTGAACTTTGCAAACATATTATCAACCTGGCACACTCTTCATTCACTCTCTGTCTTTCTGTCTTTCTCTCAGCTTAAAGTAATGGCTCTTGCAATACTTTTTGCACAGTTTTGCTATGCTATTAATATTTAATGTGTCATGCATTATTTATTTTCTGCCATTGTATTTATTGTATTAGTTTGTATTATTTGTCTGTGAAAATACAGCAGAAGAAACCTGATAGGACTGCTTATTACTTCTGAACTAAAAGACAAGTCAGACATATTTTCTTTGCAATTTCTTTAAAGGGTACTAACTTTCTTAAAGTATAGCTGTGATTAAAACATGACATTTTGAAGGTACTCCCAGATCTGCATAATAAAAAAACTCTGTGTTGACAAATTATGCTACTTAATGAATTCTAGTGTTTTGCCTTTTCTTGTATTGTCTGTGATTATGGCACAGCAGGTAGTGTTAAGGTTGATATAATCGTTAAGGTGTTTACCTTATAGCCACAAGGTGCAGGGTTTTGTTCTTACATGGGGTAATTGGCTAGGCTTAAAATGGCATACAAGGACAGTTAACCTAGTACTAATCTATGAACCTATGAACAAGAGGGAAGGTGGTTTCCCTGGTTCAATTCTTGGGTGTGATGCCTTGTGTGCAGAGTCTGCATGTCTTCCTTGTGTTCACATGGTATTTCTGTGGGTGCTACTGTTTCGTCACCCATTCCAAACACATGCAGAAGTTTGATTGCCCATAGGTGGGAGAGAGAGAGAGAGAGCGTGTGTGGCATGAAAGAACAACAGTGGCAGGGCTAGCAACTCAGCAGTGTGAACCTTGGCTCTAAATGACTGCCACTATTGAAGTGACACGCTGATGCCATGGGCAAAAAATAGGAAAAAGGGCTGTGGATGGATGGTCAGTGATCATGTGATCATGTGCTTAATGTTCTGTAACATTGTCAAAACAACCACCGTAGGGCTCTTGCCATCAGACCTGCACCTGTTATTTGTAACTTGTCTTCCTTTTCCCTTAAATCTACAATTTACTTTTCAGAAGAAAGTGAATCATTAGAACAAGCTGACCTTTACTTAGAAGCATGCTAAGAATGCGAGTAGCTATTATGTGCAATTGTTTCATACATTATGTAACTACAAGGCATTGTAGCAGTTTGAAGTGAACAGGAATTACATATGAAAAGTACAGTTGTGTACACTTACCATAAATGTATTCACTGTTGCAGTCATTACATTTGCGTTATCTGCTGACAGGTTGCCCTCAGTCAGCCTGAATAACAAAGTCTTGGGTCCTGCATCGGTTGCTGTCCCTTCTTCCATGACGTCAGGTCATCAGGGGTATAAAACATGCAGCCGACGCCATTTTCATCAGTTTTTCTTGCCCCAGATGTCAGGTGCCCGCAAATGGGGAGCATACATATATGTAATTTAGAACACAAAAAATATACCTCCAAATAAAAGCAAATACAACAAAAAGACTTTGAGCATAGTAAAGGAAAGAAGAGGTATAAAAAGAGAAAAGTAGGGGGCTGGCGGGTGGGTAACCAGGACTGCAACAGTGAATACACCCGAACATCTACATTTATGGTAAGTGTACACAACTGTACTATGTTCTTCATGTTTCACTGTTGCAGTCATTACATTTGGGTAGAATCCCAAAGCTATGATTGGGAGGATGGAATTATACAGCATTAGGAGCAGCTATAAGGCCCTGCAGGACAGCAGTGGCAAAGCCAGCTCTGGATTTAGAGAAGAGAGGTAAATAGTAATGCTTGGTGAATGTATGAACTGAGCTCCAGGTAGCAGCTTCTAGAATGTCTCTGGTAGGAACTCCTCTGAGAAAGGCTGCAGAAGTAGATGCAGCTCTGGTGGAATGAGATCTGATCCCCTTGGGGACAGGTTCACCATGATGCATGTAGCAGAAATGAATACAATGGCTTATCCATTTTGAAATTGTCTGCTTTGAGATAGCCTTTCCCTCTGCCCCTGCAGCAAATGCCACCAGTAGTTGCTCCGATTTTCTTAGAGATTTTGTCCTGTTCAAGTAGAATCTTAATTGTCTGTGTACATCCAATAAATGTAGAATCCCCTCCCCCTTGTTCTGTGGATTTGGAAAAAAGTTGGCAGATGAATGGTCTGATTAAGGGCCACACTAGATACCACTTTAGGCATAAAGGATGGATTGGTCCTGAGGGCCACCCTGTCCGGGTAGAAAATAATAAAAGGCTCCACTGCCATGAGAGCCTGTAGTTCTGAAATCCTTCTAGCTGAAGTGACTGCTAAAAGAAAAGAAAAGCTGTCTTCCAAGAGAGAAATTTTATGTCCGCAGTAGCAGCTGGCTCAAAAGGAGGCAGGGGGAGTTTTTCCAACACAAAATTGAGGTCCCATGCAGGAGTTGGTGCTCTCCTGGGAGGTCTTATATTTTTGCTCCCTCTGAGATACTGCTTTAGCAGGGGATGAGAAAAGAAGGGAGGCTCTGTGTTGTAATGAGCTGAAATGGCAGAGGTGTGGATTTTTATGGAAGAGAAAGATAGGCCCTTGTGAAGCATCTCAGTAAAATATTGCGGAATCTGAGGAATATTGGGCATTTCTTTGCTTATTCCTTGTGCCTGATTCTAGGCACAGAATCTTTTCCATTTATCAGCATAAGATTTTCTAGTGCTAGGCCTTCTAGCCTCCAAAATGACATCCATCACAGGTTTGCTGAGAGATGTAACTGGTGAAATTAGTTGATTAGCCATGCTGCAAGATTCAGAGTTTGGAGCTGATTGTGTAGAATTTGAAAGTTCTGCTGAGACAGTAGATAAGGTGTCTGAGGCAGGTACCACGGAGGAAGGTGTGACATATTGCATAGGAGCGGGTACCAGTGTTGGCGAGGCCAGTCTGGAGCAATCAGAATCATTTTTGTTTTTTCCTGTCTGACTTTTAGTAATACCTTGGAGAGCAGAGGCAGAGGGGGAAAAGCATAGACTGAAGGGTTTTTCCAGCTGAAGGATAGAGCATTCACTTTCCAAGCTTTTTTGTGATGGATTCTTGTGCAGAATTTGTCCAACTGATAGTTTTGGGGTGAGGCAAAAAGATCTATGTCTGGGCTCCCCCATTTGCGTGTCAACATGCTGAAGATTTACAGATCTAGTTTCCATTCATGTGGGTCCATAAGATTTCTGCTTAGTTCGTCTGCCAGAGTATTTTGCTTTCCTGGCAGGAATTGAGCTTGTAGGTGTATTTGGTAAGACAAGGCTGTGTTCCACAATGCCATGGTTAGTCTGCAAAGGGGGTAGGAGTGGGTACCCCCCTGCTTGTTTATGTACCACATGACTGTGGTGTTGTCCGTCCTTATCAGTAGTTGTCCTGGATGACGAAAGTCCTTGAAAGCTGTCAGAGCATTCTGTACAGCTAGCATCTCTTTCTGGTTGATATGCAGGTGCATTTGATTTGGGCTCCATTCGCCCTGAATGCATCTCCCTTCCAGATGTGCACCCCAAGCATAGTCTGATGCATCTGTAGTTAGGGTTTGGGTGGCAGGGGGTGAAATTAATGATAGTCCCTTGTTTTGGTGACAGGCCTCTGCCCACCATAGGAACTCTAGTTGCAGGCAAGGAATGATAGGAATCATTGTTTCCAGGCTGTGACAATGTTGACTCCATAAGCTTTTTAGGTACCATTGAAGTTTCCTCATATGCAGTCTTGCATATGGAATTAGAAGAATGCAGGAAGCCATGAACCCCAAGGCCTGCAGAATTTGTCTTGCAGATAACTGGGGTTTTGTGGCCACTTGTTTGAAGTAAGTCATCAATTGGATTTGTTTGTCTGGCGTGAGGAAAGTCATCTGGGCAGTTGTATTCAAGCTTGCACCCAGGAATGTAATTTTTTGAGAGGGTACCAGTTGTGATTTCTTTTCGTTTATGGTGTACCCTAGGCAAGTTAGAAGCCTTTTTACAAACGCCAGATGCTGTAGAAGAGTGTCCTTGTTTTCTGCCTGAATTAGGCAGTCGTCCAGATAAGGATAAATTTGAATGTTTCTTTGTCTGCAAAATGCAATTACTGGGGCCAGGCACTTTGTGAAGACCCTGGGCACAGTAGATAAGCCAAAGGGCAGTGCAGAGAACTGGTAATGCAAATAGCCTGCTTTGAAGCAGAGGTATCTTCTGCAAGATTCCCTGATTGGGATATGTAGGTAAGCCTCTTTTAAGTCTAGAGTTACCAACCAGGCATCCTTGCCTAGCATAGGCAGTAACTGTTGTAGAGTCAGCATCTTGAAGTTTGGAATGTCCAGGAAAGTATTTAGAATGGATAAGTCCAGAACTGGACGCCATGATTTGTCTTTTCTGGGTACCAGGAAAAGTCTTGAATAAAAACCTTGTCCTTTTTCCTTTTTAGGTACTGGTTGAATAGCCCCCACATCCATGATGTTTCTGGGCCTCTGCCCACTGATTTGGAGGCAGATCTGGCCATCCATTTGGAATTGGCAACATGTGGAAATGAAATCTGTATCCCTGGGATACTATATTTAAAACCCACTTGTCCTGGGTAATTAGATGCCAGTTTTGTGCATGGAGTGCTAGTTTTCCCCTCAAAGGGGCTGCCAAAAGATAAGTGCTTTGAAATGGCAGAGGAAAGTCATTGAGACTGTTTACCATAGGGGGGTGCCTTGCTACTTCCAGATTTGGAGGTGGAGGCACCCCATTGTTTTGTTCTGTAAGTTCCTTGTGACTGAAACCTGGAGCCTTTGGAGTGTCTGGATTTGACCTGAGCAGCTCTGGTGGGTACTGGAAAGGACCAATTCTTAGTAGGCCAGTGCCTACTGAACCTGGGTGGCTGCACTTGTAGGAAATATTTTACAGTTTGCATAGATTTAGCTTTGTCTTCCATCTTTTTCAAAACCTCTTCTGCCTTATTACCAAATAGACTGTCCTGTTGTAAAGAAGCATCCAACAATTTTGCTTTAACATGATCAGGCAGATTTTTCTCCTTGAGCCAAGCATGCCTTCTTATCACAGATCCAGTTACAGTGACCCTGCAAGAGGCCTCCAAGGAATCAAAACCACATTGCAAAGTATACTTCCCAACTTGTTCAGCTGAATGCAATAAATCCTGTAACTCTTTATTTTCCACACAGTCAGAAATCAACATAATTTTCTGTTTAAGTAAGCCCATGACATGCTGATGATATTTAAGCATATGAAATTAACAGTTTAAAGCCCTGATTGCCAGGGTTGCAGACGTGTAAACCTTCTTACCCCATCTATCCAGCGCCCTGGAGTCTCTATCAGAAGGGGTAGGATTTTTAGCAGTAGAAGCCTTAACACCCTTGGGACCCTGAGAAATTGTTTCAGGGTCAGCAGTAGGGTTTTTAAAAAGAAATTTGTGGGAGTCAGGAACCCTGTAATATCTGTCTGGCTTACTAGGAGCCGGAGGCAGGGAATCAGGAGCCATGCTGGATTTTGAGAAAACATCATCAACAATGTCTAGAACTGGAGGTATAGCTAAAGGCCTTTGCTGAGGAAGAAGAAGGAAATCCCTAAGCCTCTTTTTGGATTCTGAAAAATCCTGACTCTCCCAATGAAAATGTTCCCTTAAGGTATGCAAAGTTTCTCCAAAAGAAAAATCCTCAGGAGGAGAAGCAGAAAGGATGGATTCTTCTGCATCAGAGTCCACATAAGGTGGAATAGATAATTCCTGACCAGAAGAGGAATCAGAAGAAATGGAAACCGATCTGAAGAGTCATAATCAGTGTCTTGCCTAGGCCTCTTAGCAGGAGGGGGTTGGGAACCCCTGATCAAAGTAATTAAATCCTCGGCCATTTTGATCATTTGTTTTTTAGGCATAGGGGCCTGAGCATGTGGCCCATGCATCATTTTTTTAGACATAGTAGTTGGTTTTGGTCTTGTTTTTGAGGATGGCGTTGGTTTAATATACAAATCTTTAGGCCTGAAAACACCCTCAGAAGCTGATGCCTGCTCAGCCGCTCCAGACCCATCTAAGGGAGAGATATCCGCGGGTTCAATACTTGAAGTATCTTGCGGCATACCGGACTGTGAATGGGTCTCAGTAAAGGCCTACGAATCAAAAGTAGCGGGTATCAGGGGCTGTGAAAGCACCTCACTGAGTACTAGCGAACCGGCGACTGGCTTAGGAGAAGCTTCATCATCGGTTTTGGACCTCGACGGTCTGTCTCTGTCTTTTTCTTTACGTTTTTTGTGAATTCCAGTAGTCAGATTGCTAACCAATGACATTTCTGGATAGTTAAATCTTGAACCAAAATATTTAGATGCAAAAATATACCAATGCTTAATAGTGCATTGGCTAAATTTAGCAAAAAACCTACAGCAAGGCACGTTGTGGTCAGGGCCTAGGAAAGGAATACAGTACAAATGAAAATCCTTATGAGGTATTTGCTTCCCACAAGTAATACAATTATTAACTTTTACTGACATCGGTAAGGAGCAAGAAAAAGTTTCCCCAATGGGGTACTTAGCTTTAGGTTGAAGACTTTGGTTCTGAAACTCAAAAACAAAAATTTCAGGAGTCGGCCGACCGGCACTTGCGAACTGCTTCTGCTTCAGGCACCGCGCGGCAAGAAAGACTAAAGAAAATGGTGTCGGGTGCTTGTTTTATACCCCTGATGGCCTGACATCATGGAAGAGGAGACAGCAACCGATGCAGGACCTAAGACTTTGTTATTCAGGCCAACTGAGGGCAACCTGCCAGCAGATCACCCAAATGCAATGACTGCAACAGTGAAACACGAAGAACATCATTCTGCTTGTAGTCTGACGTTATGCTTGCTCTTCAGAATGCATTTTATTATTTAAGTGCAGTCAGAGACACAAAAAAGAGAGCTCAGTTGCTGATTCACAATTATCTCTGGCCCTTGTAAAATGAATGATTTTTAAATTCCTCATTTACCGTAATGACAAACTTCTGCAATTTGATCTCGGTCCCTTATTGATTTATTTTCTAAAAGTGTGTAGTAAACTTTTAACTCCTTTTCTGATCAGTAAAATGTGTGCTTAATATTAATATATGACAGCTTATTGAAGGTATAAACATTATCCACACACCTTGAACTTTGGACACATGGGTTACCATAGTTAAATATGAATTCCTTGCATAAGAAGAAACAGGCTAGTCTTTATGCTTGGTATACGCTGTTTTTTAACAAAATTGTTTTGTTTTACTCTGTTTAATCTGCTGTCATTTCATTCACTGATTAGTAACTTGCAGCTGTTTTTGCTATACCTTCCTCATTAGTACATTGTTATACCATGCCATTATTTTGGTATAACAACCCCTTGAAACAAATGAACTTAAGTTTGCACTGTATGCTATAGCAACCATGTCAGAAAGCTACATTTCGAATTCATTTGGTTTGTAAGCAGCATGTCCTTTGAGACATATTCCTCAACTCAATTGCATTCCATTTATAAGGGAGAGGTTTGTATCCCCCCCATTCTGTCCTGTTTAGAACTACCTAGCTAGTTGCAGGCCTTAGCAGCGTGGTATGAGTGCAGACAAAGCCCAGCAGATTCAATAGGTTTGTGGACAGACAGGAGGTTTTATTCACTGGATTGTGATGACTAGGAACACAGTTGTGTAGAATGTTATTTGGTGCAGGACAAGCAGATGGATTCTGGGTAATTTTCCAAGTGGTAAGAAGCTGTGTATAGGTCAGTTGCTGGGTTAGTTCTAACCAATTTAGGCTTTTTAGTGCTATACATTAGTGAGTTCTGAAAGGGGCATTTGCTGCAAATTTAGCATCTTTGTTGCATCATTGTTCAAGTTTTGATTTTTGTGATGCCTGAAGGTTAGTAAGGTTGGGAGCACCATAAAGGACAGCCGGCAGGAGATAAGTAATGGCGAGTGTAGCTTTAGTTGTGTTGTAAGAAAGATTTTGGATCTACAAAGCATCCCTACTTTTTGATGAGTTTTTCTTACACAATTTAGTATATGCAGGTCATCCGTAATAATTTACTATGAGAAGTGACTTCAATGGTTGCATTATCAAGAGAGAAGACTTTAAATTTTGTTTTTTTTTTCATGAGAGAGGAATTTGGGGAAAATAGTACTGCCTTATTTAGAGTTCAGCATGAGTTGTAAGTTACAAAGCCATGTTCAGTTGCTGTTAAAGCTTCCTGAGTAACTGTGTGCCAGATTGTCAGATGTGCAAATGAGTGTGAAGTCATCTGCATACTGAATTGGGGAGGCCTGTTGTGTGGATGTTTGGAGGGTGTTGGTGAGAATGTTAAAGAGGAGATGACCAAGGAAAGACTGTTGTGGTATACTGGTGGTGACTGGGAGGTTTGGAGGGATGGTGCAGTGCTATTTTACTGACTGATACCTATTGGATAAGTAGCTTTTGAACCATAAAGGGTGGGCTTAGAGAGACCTACTGAGGACATTCAAAGTAGAAGTTTGCTTGTGTTGCCAAGCTTATAAGTAAGGAAATGGTATCCAGGTCCAAGGAAGCCATACTCCACTTTGTGGCCCTTATCACACCCATCATTGAGTATAATGCCCCCTTTGGGATGCACCTGACCAGACATATGCAACAAATGGAGTGCCTGCAAAGGTTCCTTACCAGGAGAATCCAGGATTAGAAACATTGTCCTGTATGGATCACCTTAAATCCTTATCTCTATACTCAGTAGCCTATAAGTTACTGAGAAGCGATCTATGCCTGGCATGGAAGGTATCCTTGGCTGCCGCTCTGGTGGACCTTTTGCACATCCACAAAACGAACAGCATCACAAACACTAGATCCAAGGATTTACATTTTGTTTGTGACATAAATAAGACATGATGGAGAGATACATATGTGTCTCAGAGGATCCCCATGCTCTGGAACAGGCTCCCCATCCATGTGAAGCAGAGTCCATCCTTAACCCTATTTAGGTGTAAACTTGACCAGTGGATGGGAAATTGGAAATTCACCCTCTGTCTGGCTCTCATGTCTCTGACAGTGGCAGACAGTAATGCCCAAACTAACAACCCCCCAAACATAACCTCTACAATCTTCCTAGCTTACATACCCTCTCCTAATAAATGCCCATAATACATAAGGACAGAATTGGATTAGGTTGTATGCCCGGATTATAAAGGCCCAGGTGGTCATTAGATTTATTAATTTCCAATTTATTAATATGAATGCAGTGCTGATTGATCATTTTGGACCCTTTTCAGGCTCTGGCTGGGATAAAGTACAATAAAATGTTTCTCACACTGGTTAATAATAAACTAATAAATGCATAACAATGTTAATTTACTTGTAATAAAGTAGTTAATGATTTGAGTATTCATACATACACAATACTACAATATCATTCCACAGAAGTGTTGGCTTTTAATTGGAATATTTGCAGTAACTGATAAGAAAGAAAGGTGAGGATTTTTTTTATGAATTTGTACCTTCAGAGAGTAGAATTTTTATCAGCAATCAATGGAGTCTTTTTCAGATTATACTGTGCAAGGATGTTTAGGTAGTTGTTATCCCTACTGTCAGATTCGGAACTTTTAAAATTAATTTAATTGCTAACTAACTACACAATTGGTTATATATAAGTCTGAGCGTCAGTATTGATAATGGACAACTGGCTGTAACCATTGACCCTCTCAGGTATAATATTTTGCAGTACCCAATATTTCTTTTATTCCATCTGGCTGAAAAAAAGTCCACCTCACTTCTACTTTTTAAGTAGTTGTATTCTGAGTGAGTCAGTTTTATTTAAATGAATAAAATCTAACACAAAAGTTCACATGCTTGTTTAATTTAAATTGGAAGGCTACTGAACTATTTCAGTTTCATATTTTGCCCTGTAAGGCTATCATATTCATTTTCTATTAAGTTAGTAACTATTTCTGTGCAATGATTCTTACAGGTTCTCTTGCAATGCTATTTGTATATATTTAATAATATAAGATATATCAGCTTGTTAACCTGTGTTGCTTAATATTAAGCATCTCAACAAAGAATTTACAGTAGATTACTGCTGATCTGTTAAGCTTCTTCATGAGTAGAATGCAAACTTAGATTTTTATTTATTGACATTTGATTACCAGGAAAGTCTATATGGGTAGGAACCCATTTTAAGTAGGGGCCAGGGGAGAAAAACTACAAAGTATTACAGAATATTTTAAGAACCATAATTGTACAATCTTTAAAAATAAAAAACAAACAAACAAACAAAAACTATACCAAATTAGACATAATATGAAAACATTGGTTAAGAATAGATACAAGTTATATGACAGTGGTGAGACATCCAGTTTATAGCCCACCTGATTGCCACCAATTAATGTGACATCTGGACATGCCACCAATTAATGTGACATCTGGACAGTACCCCACTGGGCTGTCAACAATTAATGTGATGTCCTTTACTATTCTGGGTCTGTAACTAAGGATCTTCAATCCTAACTACTGACTCCAATATGGGACTGTCACTTAAACAGGAGTAATATTTCACAATTTCCCCCTAAGAGCACAACATGAACATTCTCTATAATCTGGGACTGGACTTGTATACTTCTATCCACCCATAATGTAACTCCTTATTACACACTTCAGAGCAATGTGTCCCAGTTTAAGACCTATCATACACTCACATTTAAATAAATTAAATCTTACACTTCCAAACACTTCTGGGAAAGCTTGACACAGATTTCCAGCTGTGTCCCTTCCCCAAAACAATACGGTAATGCTGCCACCAATCAGAGTGTCTTCATGCCCTTCTAAGGGGTGTCCAATTATGAAAATTAAATATTAAAACAAATGGTAGCCAATGACATAAGCAACTAGGCTTCTGGAGTGGGCCAGAAAGTTATCAAGGCAAGTATAAGCACTCTCACATCACTAAAGGAAAACACTGATTATAAAGTCACAATATAAGTTAATAAAATATTTAATATTGCGCAAAATGATTAAAAATATAAAACAGTAATTCCCAATAAACAGAATTCAATCACCAAGAAAATTAAATCAATACTATAGGATAGAGATCCAACATTCAGGAAAACTCTAACTTGATCCAGTTGATTAGTTTTAATTTTCTAACTAACTAAAGGACACTGTCCTTGATCTAAACTAAATTACTACAACAGAGCAAATGGTATCCACTGCACAGTACATCTGTGATCACCTGACTACTGTAACTGACAACTGACTTCTGTAACTGACAACTGTCAACTGTTTCAGTTCTAATTTTCATTTCATATTTTTTTAAATTCAACCAAAAGTTCCTTCCTGTCTTTCAGCTTCTGACAGTAACACATAGCAACTGTCAACATTCTGATGACATCATCTGCTGATCAGCTCAATCTGAGACAGTTTGCCTTTAGAATCTCTTGTCACAAACCTGCACACTTAGAAATGCAAAAGGACACCGCTCAAGTCTTTATAACATACTGCTCAAATAGATCACAAATCAACATGCAAGAACTCATCCACAACATCATAGCCAGTCATACTGGCATACAACACACACAGCACAATATGAAACCATATGCAAAACTCAGCCAGGCATGCTAGCACAAACAGTGTCCAGTTTCCTCACAAGTGGTTTAATATTTAAAGAACTTTTAGCCAGTTTATAGAGATATTAAAGGTAATTAAATATAATACAAAGAGGAACTGCAATGTGAAGTGAGAGAAAAGCAGGCTTAATGGTATATTTAGAAAGGAATACAGGGGAGAGAAATTGATAGAAGTAAGAAAGTGAGTGAAGAAGGAAGTAAAGAGATGTAAGGTGTGCATAGGTATTGGCTTACATTTAGGGATAGAATTTATCCTGGTGTTGAGCAAGAACAGAGCCAGCTTTTGGCTAGGAAGTCTTTCAGAATGGTTTTGAAGTATGGGAGGGTGGGCATTGACCTGATAGACAGAGATAGGGTTTCCAGGCATTAACAACCTGATACAAGTGCAGGCCATGCCCAGCAGATTTGATAGATTTATGGACAGATGAACATGTTTGGTCATTGGATCATAATGACTGGCTGGGAACATAGTTGTGTGAATGCTATTTAGTGCTAGACAAGCAGATAGATTCTGGATAATTTTTTAGGTAGTAAGAAGCTGTGAATTTGTTAGTTAATGGAGTAGCTCTAATCAATTTAGGCTTTTTAGAGATATACAGTGGTGGACTCTGAAAGGGGTATTTCCTACAAATATAGCAACATTGTTATAGCATTGTTCAAGTTTTGATTTTGTGATGCCTGAAGGTTATTGAGGATGAAAACACCATAAATAAGTGTGGGGAGGAGCTAAGTAGTGGCAAGTGTAGTTTTAGTTGCATTGCTGAGAAAGTTTTTGGCTCTATAAATCATCCCATTTGTCATGAGTTTTTCTTATACAATATTGTATATGCAGGTTGAATTTATGATTATCATCCACTATCATCCCTAATAATTTACTATAAGAAGTAACTTCAGTGGTAGTACTATCAAGAGACAAGACTTTAAATTTGGGGGATTCAGGGAAAAATTGTAGGTTTTTTTGTAAGGGTTGAATTACAAAGCTGTGTTTCAGTTGCTGTTAAAGCTTTCTAAGTAACTTTTTGGAGGTGAGCCATGTTGTTAGATGTTCAAATGAGTGTGGAGCCATTTGTATACTGTATTAGGGAGGCCTGCTGTGTGTATGTATGGAGGTGTTGGTGAGAATGTTAAAGAGGAGAGAACCAAAGATAAAGCCTTGGGGTACACCAATGGTGACTAGGAGGTAAAAAGAGTGGGTGGAGTGCCATTTTACTGATTGATACCTATAGGATAGGTAGCTTTGGAACCATAGAAGGATGGGCTAAAAGACCTAATGAGGGCATTTGAAGAAGTTTGCTTTCAGAAACTGTGTTGAAGGCTTTATACAAGTCTAAAAATAAGGAAGATAATAGTTTGCTGTTATCTCTAGCTATATAGCTTAGAAGTGCAGTGTTAATACTATGGGAAGGGCACAGAAGCCATGTTGTGTGGGTGATAGGAGTTCTTCCTGTTGGAGATAGTTTAGACATTTTTCTGAATACATTTTTTAAGCATTTTCTAGAGGGAATAAGATTGATATGGCTCGAAAGTTGGTAATGTCTGTTGAATTTCCTCCTTTATGCAGAGGGGTAATGTGTGACTTTTTCCAGAGAGTGGAAATGTGGGATTCCTGGATTAACCTATCTTTAGGGGTTGAGACAAATTAGGCAATGTCATTGGCTGCTATTTTAAGGGCGTTTATATCACATTATCGAAAGATGACAATAGCGAATGCTATTTCATCGGCCCCAAAACATCTAAACATGAAAATATTGAACATTCAGAACAGCAAATTTTTTCCCATGGAAAACATTTGCTGCTCCAAAACACATACACACAACACAAGCACATCAAACAAACAGCAACCACACACATACACTTAAATTCCTACATCTAACGCTACACTAAACTAAACATACACTACTATCTACCCACTTACCTTAACCCAAACCCTAACCCTAAGGTCCGTCACTATCGCACACTCACCTAACCCGTGCCCTAACCCTAACTCACTTAAACTGCCCCTACCCCTAAAGTCTGTCACTATCACACACACACCTAACCTGTGCCCTAACCCTAACGTACAAACAATTGCACACTTACCTGAACCCAACCCGTAACTTTCTACCACAGTGCTAAGAATAGCAAAGCCACAGAAACAGCCAACCAAATTCTTTCCCGAGGAAAGAATTCGCTGTTCTGCAGCTTCGCTATTCTTAGCATTCGCTGAATAGTGTTCGATATCAGAACATTCGAAGTTTTAATACTTCGATGTTCTGATATAGACCCTTTTAAGCTACTCGCTTGGAAGGTCATCAGTTGAAGTAGAGCATGGTTTGAGTTTGTTTAAAAGTGGATTAATATAGGATGTGGGCACAAGACTGAAGTTGAAAGTAGATGTGGTGATACATGGCTGTTGGGTAGGGTTAGGATTAGATGTTGGGGAATTCTTGGTTAGAGATGTAATACTGTCTATGAAATTAGAGTTGGATTGTATTGTAGTTTCAAGTGGTGAGTTTTCAGGAGAGAGGTTAGGGTTGAATTTTTGGCCAGGATGCAAGACTTCTTTAATGGCTGTCCAGACTTTTTTAGAGATGTGTTTACTATTATTCTTTAAGTTATTATAGTATAGTTTTTTTGTCTTCATTTACTTGCTTTTTAGTTTGCTTGCAGAGCATTCTGAAAGTTTCAAGATATTGTAGTGTTTTATATTTTTGCCATATTCTTTTCATGTTTTTTTCTTTATCCTGCATTAGCATTCTACTCTTTTTGGATAACCAAACTGCATTACTTGTTTTCAGTATTTTCCTTCTCAGAAATGCAAGTTTATTTAGGATATTCAGGAAAGTTGTGTTGAATTAATTTGTAGCATCATCTAAGGAGAGGATTTTTAGGAAGTTCCAATAAAAGATGGGGTAGTAATGAACATTTCTGGGTTAATCTTTGAAGGGTTGTATGTTGTTTTATAAACATGCTGTTTAAATGGATGTGTGAGATGTCTGGTGGTTTGATTTCTCCAAGTCTTTTGGGTTTCTAATACAATGACTGGAATGGACCCCATTCTTAAGTGATAGCATGATTAAAGTCCATGAAATTAGTATTGCTTCAGACTTTGATGTTAGCCAGAAGTACTTTTCACAGCACCCGCAATTTGCCAAAAATTCATATGGAGTTACATGTATCAGTAACATATCTAAGCACGATTGTAAATTCTTTTTTATAAGACCCATTGCTCCTACTACTATTGGAACTGTTTGGGTATCCCTCTTCCACATAGTCCTCATTTCTGTCTGTAAACCCTGGTATTTTATGACTTTGTGTTGCTCTGTACGTTAAGACACTGTAGTCACCGGGTGTAGCATTTTCAATGATCAATGCTGTTTTTGTTTTCTTTTCATGGACTGATGTATCTGATTTTCTCACATTTATTTTTTTAACTTTTGGTAATAGGTGATCCCGTGGGATATAAACTTCATCATTTCCTATAATGCTTTGTGGCTTATGTTGCCAATGCTTCTTAGTTACTTCAATATTATAATTTTGCACGATCCCCAATGTAACAGTCTTGCCAAATTAATATGCCTTTCAGTATACTGACCTTCTGCCATTAGTGTATCACATCCAACAGCAAGGTATGCGACTGTTGCCAATTCTGTTTTACAGAACCTGCATTTGACTGTTTCTCCCACCAGCATGTATGTAGTCCACTATTCTGGGCCACCAATATTAACCTTTCATCTTTTGTTTTGAATTTGCCTCTCCTTAAACATGCTTGCATTTGATCCTGATCAACATGAGGTTGTTTTAAGAGTTTTCTGTACTTCAACTATATTGATACATTTTCCCATTTCTTTCCTTCTCATCTGCTCCTTCACCTCATATTCTTTCTTTTGTTTTTTAACACATTCAGTTGCTGCCTGATTTTTATCTACTTCTGTTTTTTTTTTCCCATTCCTGCTCTTGACATCAATATGCTTAAACTAAGCAGGGAAGTCATCTTAGACTTATTCTCCTCATATTTTAAAATGTTCGCTATGTTTGGATCTGATGGGGTCACTAGATATGTATGCTGTCCTACGATTGCAGATCTATACATATAATCAGTTTCAAGGAGGCCCATACCACCTTCAGAACAGTGAATATATAATCTTGGTATACACTGAGTTTTATAAATCATTTAAGCATAAAACATGTTTCTTGTTTTCCTGTCCATCTAATCCAGTACCTTTTGGGGCCAGTCAATCACTCCAAAACTGTAAGTTAGGACAGGAACAGAAAATTGGTTTATAGCTTGGACTTTGTTCCTAGATGTCAGAGCTGTTTTCAGTATTAATTTTGCTCTTCTAAAATATTTTTTAAAAAGTTTTATTCACATTTGTTCATGCTTTATTGCTGATCCTCCATCAATTCCCAAATATTTACACACTCTCTCTTGCTCAAGTTCTTTTATATTACATTCTTGTCCCAAACTGATGTTTCTTGGTGCTGCAGTTTTCATCCTTTAAAGGCTGTTTCTGCATATTTATCAAGACCAAATGACATTCTTGTATCTGAGAATGTTTTGACCACTTGTAGTTGTGCTTTCAGTTCCTCATTTGATGAACTATACAGTTTTACATCATCCTGAAAAATAAGATGAGAAGTCTTTACACTTTGTTGTTTTCTGGGAACCAAATTGTAGCCATGACCTAATCTGTTAAGCAGACACGTTAATGGGTTAAGGGCAAGACAAAAGAGCAGCGGTAAGAAAGAGTCATCCTGGAATACCCCCTTTAAATGTTTATCCCTGAAATAATCATTTGTCCTTTATCATGATTTAACTGCAGAGTGGTTTGATGCTGTTTCAATGTCGCCGTAATGTAGCTGATCAGCACAGGGTGTATGTTATACATTTTTAAGCACTCTATTATCCATGAATGTGGGATGCTGTCAAATGTTATTTTGTAGTCTATCCATGCCATACTTAGATTCTTCCACATTTTACTATTTTCCATTATTAATTTATTTAACAACAAATGATCCTTTTTTCCATATGACTTTCTTTTGTTACCCTTTTGCTCTATTGCCATGATTGAGTTTTTTTTTCTAAATGATTATAAACTCTGCTGGCATCAATTCCAATGTACAGTTTATACATTGTCAGAAGGCAAATTATTGGTCTATACTTTTTAGGATAGCTTGCAGGCTCACTCTCAAGGAGGAATTTTGTTTTCCTGTTGTTAACCAGGTTGATGTATGTTCATGGTGTGCTTATAAATTGTTCTTACTCATGGCTAAATCTTCATGTAATGATGTTAATACTTTTAGCCAGAAGTTAGGTACTGCATCTGGTTCTGGGGTTTTACACTTAGGAGCTTTTCTTAATTTTGTTTCAGTTTCTCTGGCCACTACTTTATTCCATTTCATATCCTGTACATTTGAACTTTGTATTCTTTCTTTTACTTCTTCTATCCATTTAGCATCTTTGTTATGTTCCACAGGATCTTCATAGATATTTCTTCAAACTGTCTATTTCTTCTTTTTTTGGTGGTGTTTCAATTCCTTTTGCCTTGTTTCCCAATTCTCTATAAAACGTTTTTGGGTCATCAGTAAATTGCTTATTTTGTACTTTTCCTTTATATTTATCTTCATATCTTCTAACGTTTTTGCCTCTGCTGATATCTGTAGTTTATTATTTGCAATAGTGTATGATAGATCCTGATCTATTCTGATACTGGGTGTTGCTTTAATCATGTCTATCTTTCTGTGTATTTTGTTGATCTGTTCCCTCTTCTATACTCTTCTCTAACAGTGACACTTGTTTTCTTAATTGATTTATAGTTCTCTCTATTCAATACTTCCATGATGGCATTTAATTTCTCCCCTATCCTTTCCCTTACTGCCTTGTGTTTTTGTGGTAAGACTTTATCTGTTATTAATTTAGCTGTACAGTAATATATCCTATTTACTTTCATCACATGGATTTCTATTAACAGTCCTGATTACTGTGTTCATTTGTTTTATCAAACTTCTAACATTTTGGTCTTATTGACTTTCCATAATCTAGTTCATTCATTGATCTTAATATGTCTAAATTAAGTTAATTAAATTAATTAAATTGAGCAACTTTTCCTTTAGATCATTTTCTTCTAAACTGAGGGCACATTCTTTGTTCTCCATTTCCAGTGGGCATTTTACAGAAAGTTCCAGAGCATCTTCCTGTGCCATATTCTCTTCAGTTTCATCCTGTGTCATCCATTGCTCTTTCATATGAGAACTCACTGGCCTGTCACTCCACAACATTGACTGTGTCAGAGTTGCCACAGTTTTCTGTTCACTGTTCAACACCAACTGAACATTTGTACTGGTTTCCTACTGAAAGATTCAAAGTATCTTCATAGGCCAACTGATCAGATGTTTCCTGCTTCACTGGTGTCTCCTTAATTTGGGGATTCATTATTCTTTCATGTTGTGATGTTATCAGAGTAAGAATTTCTACACTAAATCCTTCACTTCACAGGTAATCCATAACCTCAGTTTCTATTTCTTTAACTTCTCCATTACTAATCCTGTTTTCTACTTTCCCCCTTTGTTTTCTTATTTTTTTGTATTGTAAATTTTTTCATGTTTGGATGCCTTTGAATGTATGTCTCTTCAAATATCTTTGGTGCTGCTCCTTTTGTATGGATAAGTTTTGCTTTCTGCTTTGCATAAATATTGCACTATATTAAATCTGTTTTTCTATCCCATGTCCATATTTCTTCTTCAGATGTCTCCCTGTTTTTCCTTACGTGTGGGACTCATTGTTCTATCATGCTGTGGCATAACCTGTGTTAGACCTTCTACACTAAATCCTTTACTTTGCAGGTATTCCATAACTTCTACTTTACTAATTCTCTGTTCTGCATTTCCCCTTTGTAATTTTATTTTTTGTTTTGTGAACTTTTCCATATCTGGGTGCCTTTGCCTCTATTTCTCTTTGAATACATTTGGGGCTGCTTTTTTATATTCATTAATTTGGCTTTCTCCATTGCATACATATTGTATCAGATCTCTCTTTCTTTTCTATATCAATATTTCTTTTTTATGCATTTAAAAAAATGTCTAGATTTTGTTCTTTATATTTTTGCATTTCCTTAGTTGCTTCTTTTTCCAAATGGCCCATAGTTGCATGGTCTGTATAATGTTTTTCATGAATATGTTGTATTAATGAATACAAATTTGCATTTGAATCTTTTGAGAGTTTTTCTTGTGCAAGTATGTTTCTTTCCTATAATTTCTCTCTTAATCTTTTTGTATATCTTCTATCTGGAAGTTCCGGGCTTCTTGCATAATAAAATAAGTAATTTCTTTCTTATCCTCAATAGTGCACTCCATCATCTTCATGGTTGTTTCTTGGCCTACCAGTCTGTGTGATTTTTGTAGACTAATGCTTCCTTGTACAACATGGGGGCCATCCTCTCCCTAAGCCTGGCCTAACCCCATTGTAGGAATGTTTCCGTGTCTTGAGGATTCTACACTGTTAATTTTTCCAATCCTACCACCAGTGTGCCTACCAGGATTAGGCACTTTTTTATCCTGGGACTTGTGCACCCAGTTGTCTTTTTTTGTTTTTTAACCTACTTCTGTCCATGATATACGCTATATAAAATGCAGTCTATATATCAGTGTTGTCTTGGTAAGATTATGTAAAAAAACTTGGTCCACCTCACAAAGGTACTCACCAAGACTTGAGGATGAATTCAGTTCTAGCAATTCTACTCTCCTTTCCTTGCTGATTTTATCATCTCTCTATTTGGACCCTCCATCTCTCCATTTGGACCCTGAAAGTTGTGTTGAATTCATTTACAGCACTTTCTAAGGGAAGGATTCTTAGGAAGTTCCAGTTAATAGATGATAGGGTAGTAAGGAACATTTCTGGCTTAAACTTGGAAAGATTGCATTTTGTTTTATAAACATGCTGTTTAAGTGGATGTGTGAGATGTCTGGTCATATAGATTGGGAGATGATCACTGAGAGAATCTGGCATTGTACTTGTAATAGTAAAATTTGCTAGGATCTGATACTAAGATCCAGTCTAATAGGAAATTTGATGTCTTGCTATAATGTGTGGGGTTATTCCTGAGCTGTTTGAAACCAAATAAGTTTCTGCCAGATGTAGGGTAGCCTAACTAATTAACATTCACATCACTCAGTAGTATTTTTTCTTGTGGAAATGTTATGGATATCCAGTGTAGGATACCTTCCAGTATAGCTTCAATGTCACTAGCAGGGATGAAACATGTATATTTTCTGAATTCAAGAACAGCCCTACCTGTTCCTTACTACCCTATCATCTATTAACTGGAACTTCCTAAGAATCCTTCCCTTAGAAAGTGCTGGTTCTATGGTGATTTTTTTGATTGACAATGGCATTTGTGGTTGTCAAGGAGATAGGTTTCTAATGCCACTTTGAATTTCTTTATGCAGTCTATTTGAGTAATATGGGAGGGTAGGAAGTTCCATTTTTTAGCAATGCTGTGTGAGAACAGGCATTGCCCAGCTCTTTTATTGGGCTTGGTTACACTTAGAAGTAATTTACTGGAGGATCGAAGGGTGCATGCAGGGACATACCTTTGTAGTACTGATGACAGTGCTGGGCAGTTATTTGGTCTATAAATTAGTTTATGAGCTAGCACTAGCTGGGTATAGCAAAGATAGTCGGGGAAATCCAACCCGTTCAGTTCATTTATTACTTGGCAATGGTGTGAATGGTTTGGCTTTCCTAAGGCAAATTTCTTTTATAGTAACAGGACTGGAGTTTGTTGCTGAGGGAGGAATGAAGGTTAGTAAAGATGGTGCTACCATAAAGTAAGGTAGGAATTAGTAAGGTACTTGCTAGTTTTGTTTTGGTGTTGTTGTGCATGTAAAGTTTATGACGACAGAGTTTGCCAAGTTTAAAGTGTGTTTTCTTTATTGTGATGAGGATGTGTGTTTCAAAGGTGAGTTTATTATCAAGTGTAATGCCTAGTAGTTTGGCAGATTTTACTATTTCTATTTCAGTTCTGTCTTTAGCATAGATTTTGAAGTCTAAGTCTGGTGCTTTTGAAGAGAATAACAGAAGTTTTGTTTTTTTGGCATTTAGTAGCAGTTGGGAGTTGATTAGTCAAGATTCAATATGTGTAAAGGCATTTTGAGTAGCTGAGAGTAGGTCGGAGAAATTGTTTGAGGTTGAGATTATAGTCAAATCGTCAACGTTTTGGATAATTTTACCTAGCTGTGTGACTTTGTGGAGGTCATTTATAAAGATGTTGAAAAGTAAAGGACCCAGAATGGAACCCTGTGGGACTCCTGTGTTATGTGACAGGTAATGAGATTGAACATTTTGTCACTTTACAGATTGTTGTCTACTATTTAGGTATGATGTAAACCAGTTGAGGGATGTAGGGCCACAGCCAAGTTTAGTCAACTGGGTCAGACGTTTAGTATGTGAAACTGTGTCAAAAACCTTAGATAAGTCCAATAGGAGTACTGATGTAGGGTGACCTGTATCTAAGGCTTTGTTGACAGTATCAGTAAAGGAGAGCAGAGCTGTAATGGTGCTGCGTTGCGGGTGAAAGCCATACTGAGTGGGGACAGGAGATCATTGTCAATAAGGTACTTGAGTAATTGTGTGTGTACACACATATCAAGCATTTTGGATAATGGAAAAAGTATAGAAATGGGGCGATAGACTGAGAGGTCATGAGAATTTCCGCCTTTATGTAGGGGAGTGATGACAGATTTTTTTCCCATAGATGTGGAACATAGCCCTCTGTGAGAGAACGGTTTATAAGAATACTTACTGGTTATGAAATTGCATTTGCTGCTAGCTGTAAGTATTCTGGGGGAAGGTTATCTGCAGAAAGAGAGCAGGGTTTTAACTTTTTTAGTAGCTTACATACAAGGGATGTGGGTATATGTTGGATAGAAATTGAGTGAATTGTGTGAGTATTGGAATTTTTGTCAGGAAGAAGAGGTGAATTGCCAGTTTGTTTGGGGTTATCTGTATTTTGGGAGTGTGGGTTTGGGTTTGTTGGGGAATCTTTGATTAAGTTTTGAATGGTGGTACTGAAGTGGGTATTGAAGGTGTGGAAGATTTGCTGAGGGGTCTTATCTGGTGTGGGAGATGGATTTTGAATAGTGCCAGGGCTAAGAAGGCTGGAGACTGATTTCCAGAATTTCCTAGGATTATTTTGTAGGGACGTTAGCCTAGAGGAGAAATAGTTTTTTATCATGTATTACTAGTTTTTTTACTCTATTTCTTAGTTGTTTGAAGTTGGTTTCATTTTGTTGTGTTCTGTCTTTATGTCAACCTTTCCACACTTTGTCTCTTTGGAGGATACATTGTTTGGTTATTTGTGTTAGCCATGGGGTGTGATTTACCATGGGGTGTGATTTACTTTTGTTCGCTTGATATGTATGGGGGCTAGGCTAAGTGTATGTAAGAAGAGATTATTAAAGTAATTAACTGTTTCATCTAGTGGAAGAGTGTGTAGTAGAATCCAGTTTAAGGTTTTTAAAATGCTTGAGAATTTATTCTGGTCAAAGTGGGTGAGGTTTCTGGATGTTTTGTAGGAGTGAGTCTTGGCTATATGAGAGTGTGTCCTGTGGGTGTATGCTGGGAGGTGATCACTTACTGTATTGGGTAGGGTTCTGGAATTGAAATAGTTGTGGGGACGAGTAACTAATATCCAGTCTAAGATAGATTCTGAACTTGTAGATAGGCCGTGAGTGGAAGTATTGATAAGCTGGGTAAAGCTGTACAAGTTTATGCTGTTGGTTGGGGAGTTGGAGGTAAGACTTTGCCAGTTGATATTTGTATCTCCTAGCATTATAGTTTCATTTGATATATTTTGGTTTGTCCATGCTAAGAATTCTTCTAGGATGGGAATATTTTGGCCTGGGAGGATGTGGACTACTGCAATAGTTAGTTTTTTTTTGTTGTTGTTTAATTGAAGGATTGTTAGAAGAAATTCTAGGTTTTGAAAGGTAGGGGCTGGTTTGGGGTAGGGAGTGACATTTAGGGTATCTTGGTATAATAATGCAACACCATCATCCTTTTTGTCGAATCTATTGAATCAAATTATGTTGTAGACTGGACTCTGGAGGGAGTATTTCAGTATCTGAAATATGCGGCTTTAGCCACATATCAGTTACTGCGATAATATTTGGGGTGTGTGTGGTTAGCCAGGCATGAAATACAGTGATTTCATTGCAGATGTTATGAATACTTATTGTTATAAAGTTTAAATGGTGGTGCCTTGGTTTTATGTTAGAGTCTTGGGAGTGGTATGGACCAGGGCTTGGTGAATGTCTCTATATATAGTAAGTGCGAGAAGATGATGAATTATAGCTTTAGCATGATTACTTTTTGAGAAGGGCCTGGGATATTGTGAAAGGCAGAGTTTAAGTTTGTTTTTTGGTGTAGAGAAATTTGGTTTGGCTGAGAGTGGTGGTTTGGGTTACAATTAAAGGAGAGATTTCAGAATAACTGTTGTTGTTGACTGCTAGTGGAAGGGTGTAAGTGCTAGATGGCTGTTGAGGTGGCCTTAGGAGGCTATATAAAGTGATGGCATTGCATAGTAGACCCAGATAAGCTGTACAAGTGGGGATGAGTAATAGGAGTTGTGTGTGTTGCAGTGTATTAGTGAGGTGTGTCATGTTTTGGGAGGTAGCAGTGTGAGTATGTAGGAGGGGTTTGCAGGGTGTGTGTCTTGTGTGGTAATGGGAGGGTGCTAGATGAGGTAATGATGGGGAGGGGTTAGGGATGTATAAATGTAATGGATGAGGGTGTGTGTGGGAATGGGGTAGGGTAGGGGAGCAAAGTGAGCCCGGAGTGCAGTGGAGGGCAAATGAGCGGGTTGCACCAGACCTCGGAAGCCCTAAACAGCCCAAGAATCCAGCAAAACCTATCTCCACACAGGTGAAAAAAAGGGGATAAAAGCATTAGGACAGATGGTAGGTATTGTAGAGGGGTCAAGAAGGCACAGATATATTTTAAGTGATGTTGAGATTATGAATCAAAGGAATAAGGTATGGTCAAAAGGGAGGTATAAAAATTCATAGAAACAGGAGTTGGGAGAAAGTGGTCAGGAAGGCAAGTAGAGTACTTAAAAAAGAATAGCAGAAAAGTAGGAAGGAAAAGCAATTGGGGATAGGGTTACCTAGGGCTAGTAGAGTGTTTAAGAAAAAAATAGCAGAAAGGTAGGCAAATAAAAAAAAGCAGTTGGGAATGGAGTTACCTAGGGCTAGATCCTATAGGGGAGCTAGTAACACAAGGTGAACTGAGACACTTAGAAAAGGTTTGCTCTAAGACTTCTTCCCTACAATTACAGTGGCCTTGAATACAGAGGTAGATGAAGGTAATAAACAGGTACAGTAAAGGAGTGTTATAGGGATGGGAGCAGGTACAGAAAATAAAACAGGGTCACATTAAACTAAGTGGTACAAGGTATAGAACTAGAGTGGTAGGAACAAGACGGGTGAAAAATTGAAAGACAGAGGTTTCTTTGCGGCATGCTTCTAAGCCTACAAACTAGGATTGAGCAGTTACAGATTTAAAAACAGAGCTGGACATACAAAATTTTCTCTGTGAGTTTGGTAGGGGTCTTCTGCATTGTTACAAGGGTCCTGCTGCTGATTAATGTCCTTCCGTAGGGATTATATGCTTGGGCAGAGGTGACCATGGTCTTCTAGGAGGCAAGGTATCCTAAGGAGTGGAGCACAGTACATTTTGTCAGTTAGCAATTAACTTAGAGGTTTACTGAGTACATCTTACACATATGCTCTATGTAAAATCAGAAGCAGTGACAACATTCGTTATACAAAAGTCTCTAATAATGCTACTATCATAGAAATATAAGGCTATCAATGCACTCTGTGCTGTGCTAACAATATTTACAGCTCACTAGTACATTAGGAAATGAATTTTCTTTGCAATTCAAAATGCAGTCAGTAGAATAAACTGTTAACAGCACCAAAACAGTTAAAAACAGACAGTCTTATAGCTTAGTAATGCTAGGCTGTATTGTCTGAAAGCTAGCATAATAAGGTAATGTATTCGGTGACCTTAGCATAAAACAGGATGTAATTCTTGTCTACTTTATCATGGAGGTAAAAATGGAGCTGCCCATTTTGCTGTAAGCACCCCCTTATTTGTGTTATTGGAATTTTGCGTATCTAGTAGCTGTAGCATACGCCAGTGATATAAGGTATCTTTGGAATATGTCGGAGGTGAAAAGAGCGCTGTGTTATAATGTTATCAGCACTCTCCATTGCAGAAATACTATATTATTATAGGATCATAACTATTTATAAAAATAATATGTCTCTTACCTTCCACCAGGATTCAGCATTATAGAAATAGTCACAAAACCAGATTAAATAAGTCTGTATTGTAATAAGACCAATTAGACCATAGCTTCCACATAAAACTTGCGAGTATGTGTGTTCTGGTAGTTAAAAGTTACGTTTCTTCAAGATCAATAGAGTTTAAATGCCTTGCACAGTTGCTATATGCATCCCAGTGTATAAAAGAGCTAAAGACCTTGGCAACAGCCAAAACACAATGTGGTAGTCGGAAAACTAAGTAAAAATGGCTGCGGCTATTTGTGCATGCATGTAAAAGGTTCAGAAACACAAACAAAACATAAAGCACCTGGGCATAATTACATTGTATGTTCTCAGGAGGCAAATGAATAAATGAGTTTAAACAGTGTTCCCAACAAGTCAACAGGATCTGCACGTTACAACATGTAGGCAGCAAAAAAGCTAATATTCAGGATAGGCTGTGCAGTTGATAATTCCATAATGCCAGTACAATGCAGACTGTACAAAAGCCACTAATACGCTTTTTTGTTTATTTATTTTTTGTAAAACAGACAGCAAACAGATAACTTACTTTGGAAGCACGCTGCGAGGAGAACGCTCTGTTGAGTAGGGTGTAAAGGGATTCAAAAATGGCACCAAGGGGAGGGGGTTGATTAAAGTAAACTCAGTTGTAACTGGTTACAGGTATAGTCATGAAGAGGGGGGGTGGTTATGTGTGAGGAAAGGTGGGATGACTATCTGTAGTGCACCAGACCTTGGAAGCCTAAAGAGCCCAAGAATCCAGCAAAATCTTTTTTTCAATTGCTATAAAAAAATATCTTCCTGCATTCAAGCAAGCTTGCTTTAATTTTCTGTTTTAAATGTTGCATTGACAAAGTTTCTTTATCAACATCCAGATATTTCTTGTAAAATCTTGCCTTTTATTTTTGTGAAGGATATTAATTTCCACTGTTTAATTTGAGCATTGACTGTATCCTGGGTACTCTTTTAATTGTCTGTAGGTAATCGGATTTCTTACACGAATCAGATAAAAAGTATTATTATGTAAATAAGAATTAATTAATATATAAATCTATGTCAGTATGACTTTCAACAGATGAGTGCTACTTAAGTTCCAAAATCTGTATTACATATATGTTTACAAAACCGTAACAAAAATGCATTCTGAAATGGCTTTTTTTAATGAGCACGACAAAAATTCATTATAAAATTAATATTACCACCCCAAATGAGTAAACAAGTCATCAGGGCATTGTCCCTACTGAATATGGTATATTTAATAACTTACTGTTGCCAAGGAAACATTGACAAAATGGAGAAAGTTGAACTGGGAGAAGTTCTGAACAGCTTACCTACAGTAGAAAGCATTACATTTCTATTTCTAGTATCTTTTCTGTTTATTTTAAAAAATGCATGTCTGTCTGTTTGAAGGAAAGGCTGCTAACATTTGTATAGACTGCACCCTAAATTTAAGATAGAACAGCTACAGATTTAAGTGAGGGTCTTTAAAAATTTCTGATTATGAAAAGTGGAGGCTGTTGCATTATAACATGGAGGCTGAAGGAGTAAATATTGAGAGTTATGGAATATATTTTATTAGGTCTCAGAACCACCCATATTAGCCTGAAGTATTATACAGTGAGGTATGCTTTATTAGTTTTTTCTAATATGAACAAGATATAACTAATAAATAGTGAAAAAAACATGATGTCATTCATAAAGAGATTTTGCGTGAGACAATCAGGCAACCCCCTGCATCACCAGCAATCCCGCTACACTCTCAGACTTCTGTTTATTAACTCCATGGTTGTGCTACATTTAACAACATACAGCAGTCTCACATAAATAACATACAACAGTCTCACATAAAAAACATATAACAGTCTCTCTCATAGAAACATACAGCAGTTTCACATAAATAACATACAACAGTGTCACATAAATAACATACAACAGTCTCACATAAAAAACATAGAACAGTCTCACATAAATAACATACAGCAGTCTCACATAAGTAACATACAACAGTCTCACATAAATAACATATAACAGTCTTACACAAATAAAACACAACAGTCTCACATAAATAATGTACAGCAGTCTCACATAAATAACATACAGTAGGCTCAAATAAATAACATACAGCAGTCTCACATAAATAACATGCAGCAGTCTCACATATATAACATAACACAGTCTCAGATAAATAACATACAGCAGTCTCTCTCACATAAATAACATACAGTGATCTCACATAAGTAACATACAACAGTCTCACATAAATAACATACAGTGGTCTCACATAAGTAACATACAACAGTCTCACATAAATATACAACAGCCTCACATATATAACATACAACAGTCTCACATGAAATAACATACAACAGTCTCACATAAATAACATACAACAGTCTCACATATATAACATACAACAGTCTCACATAAATAACATACAGCAGTCTCTCTCACATAAATAATTATACAGCAGTCTCACATAAATAGCATACAGCACTCTCAGTCTCACATAACATGCAACATTCTCACATAAATAACATACAACATTCTCACATAAATAACATACAGAAGTCTCACATAAATAACATACAGCAGCCTCACATAAATAACAGTCTCACATAAATAACAAATAACCTCACATAACATACAGCAGTCTCACAAATAACACACAGCAATCTCACATAAATAACTACAGTCTCACATAAATAACATATAGCGGTTTCACATAAATTGCATGCAGCAGTCTCAAATAAATAACATACAGCAGTCTCACATAAATAACATACAACAGTCTCACATAAATAAGATATGACAGTCTCACATAAATAACATATGACAGTCTCACATAAATAACATAGAACAGTTTCAAATGAATAACACACAGCAGTCTCACATTAAATAATGTACAACAGTCTCACATAAATAACATACAACAGTCTCACATATATAACATAACACAGTCTCAGATAAATAACATACAGCAGTCTCTCTCACATAAATAATATACAGCAGTCTCACATAAATAACATACAGCAGTCTCACATAAACATACAGCAGTCTCACATAAATAATATACAACAGCTTCACATAACCTACAACGATCTCACAAAAATAACATACAACAGTCTCACATAAATAACATATAGCAGTCTCACATAAATAAAATACAACTGTCTCACATAAATAACATACAGCAGTCTCACATTAAATAACATACAACAGTCTCTCATAAATAACATACAACAGTCTCACATAAATAACATACAGCAGTCTCACATAAATAACATACAACAGTCTCACATAAATAACATATGACAGTCTCAGATAAATAACATACAACAGTCTCTCTCACATAAATAATATACAGCAGTCTCACATAAATAACATACAACAGTCATACATAAATAACGTACAGCAGTCTCACATAAATAACATACAGCAGTCTCACATAAGTAACATACAACAGTCTCACATAAGTAACATACAGCAGTCTCACATAAACATACAGCAGTCTCACATAAATAACGTACAACAGCTTCACATAACCTACAACGATCTCACAAAAATAACATACAACAGTCTCACATAAATAATATATAGCAGTTTCACATAAACAACACACAACAGTCTTACATAAATAACACATGACAGTCTCACATTAAATAACATACAACAGTCTCTCATAAATAACATACAATAGTCTCACATATATAACATACAACATCCTCAGATAAATAACATACAGCAGTATCTCTCACATAAATAATATACAGCAGTCTCACATAAATAACATACAGCAGTCTCACATAAACATACAGCAGTCTCACATAAATAACATACAACAGCTTCACATAACCTACAACGATCTCACAAAAATAATATACAACAGTCTCACATAAATAACATACAGCAGCCTCACATAACACACATCAGTCTCACAAAAATAACATACAGCAGTCTCACATAAATAACATACAACAGTCTCACATAAATAACATACAGAAATCTCACATAAATTACATACAACAGTCTCACATAAATAACGTACAGCAGTCTCACATAAATAACACATGACAGTCTCACAGAAATAACATATAGCAGTCTCACATATATGAAGCAATAAAACTCCACAGGTGAAGATGACCAAGTCAAAGCAAAAATTAGAGTAAACTGACTTTAATAAAGCATAAAAAATGAAACCAACAATAAAACAAGCGCTTTCGCCTGGTTCATACCAGGCTTTATCAAGATATAGTCACACTGAAAAAAATACCCTTATATATAATTAATACTAGTCACATGACATCTTAATTATTCCAAGTCCCTGCTCCATTCCAGAAAATTTTAAAAAGACATTATACAAGAATCAAAAAAACTTGCAAAATTGTTTAAATAAAGGACATTGTAAAGCTTGTATATTCCATCAAGGAATTTTAAATTCAATGCGGTCAGTTACCAGAATTGCGGGGCGAAAGGGGTTGTATATCTTGGAATTTGTATGCACTGTCTCGGTTTCTATGTTGGAAAAACCGAGAGGCCCCTAAGGAGAAGAATATATGAACATCTTTACGATGTTTCAAAAAAGAAGGATACAAATGCCTTCTATAAACATCTCACTCAACGCCCTAATATGCAGTTGAAGTTTTTAGTTTTAGAACAGGTAACGCAGGACCCCAGGGGAGGTGATTGGGAGACACGTCTTGAGTACAAGGAACTCCTGTGGCAATTAAAATTAAATGCTGCAAGTCCCCCTGGTTTTAATGACAATGTTAGTATTGCAAGTGTGCTTAAATTAAGAAGGGCAAGGTTATAAATTTTATAAAAAAATTTTTTATGTACATTTTTATTGTGATCAATTAGACTGTTGGATCTATATATATATATTTTTTTAATACACTTTTTAACATGTTTTTTATATATTTTTCATATATTCTTTATGATGTCCTTTATTTAAACAATTTTGCAAGTTTTTTTGATTCTTGTATAATGTCTTTTTAAAATTTTCTGGAATGGAGCAGGGACTTGGAATAATTAAGATGTCATGTGACTAGTATTAATTATATATAAGGGTATTTTTTTAGTGTGACTATATCTTGATAAAGCCTGGTATGAACCAGGCGAAAGCGCTTGTTTTATTGTTGGTTTCATTTTTTATGCTTTATTAAAGTCAGTTTACTCTAATTTTTGCTTTGACTTGGTCGTCTTCACCTGTAGAGTTTTATTGCTTCATTAGTTTTTGGTTCGTTGTTACTTTGTTTTTGGCTTTGTTACCATGGCTGAAGGCACGGACCAGGTCAATTTCCACAACACGCCAATTTTGCTACAAGATGAGTCTGATGACGTTCCAGTTACACGTGGAGAATTCAAGCAAGTTATGGCGTTATTAACGCAAATGAGTAACATTTTAACTTTGGGCACGGTTGATTCTGTTTCCCCGTTTCCTGGCAACCAACAATAGGGGTTGAAAAAGAAACCTATGTCACTGTCAGCTCAGAGGCTGAACGGTGCTTTGCGGGTGAAACTTCCTGAAGAGATTTTATTGGCCAGCGCTGATCTGCAGGAACAGTCAGTCAAGGGTCAAACCAGCCGAACGAATGGACCAAACTCCCACATGAAAGATTTCAATTTCGAGGCGTGGACTGAGCAACAATTTTCTTTTAAACAAGGTACATTTTCTGCTCACGCACAACGTAACAACCATGCTGAACAAGATTTTAATGATTTGAGTGACAAATTGTATGCTTATAAAACTACACAATTAGAGATTGACTATTTAAGAGAATGTGTGCGAGTACAGCGCGTCCCTAAGGGTTTGCGCTGTTTTAAGTTTCCCAACAACTCTGTACCTGGATCTACTTTGCACAACAACTTGATTAGTTTATTTGACAGAACTGGTTTAGAAATGCTCGACCTCATGATCAAAGATTATGAAGTCAAAGCTGGTACTTTATTGAATGAAGTAAATACTCTAAATGACTTTATTGTTAAAGATAAAAAATTTCTCAGTATTAAAAGGAATTATGACAACATTTTTAATGAAGTTGACCAACACTGTATTAAAATTGTTAACCGTAAATTAAGAAAGTTAGAACATGATCTTGTGGAGTATAGGGACGGGATGGCCTATCCCCTACCGAGTAAAGGAGGATTGAACACTAAACATGTCACAGACAGGGTTGATTATTCTGAAAATACTGGCAATGTTGTTACACCACTGGTAGACCCACCCCGGAGGAGTGAACGGTTAGCCCAAAAAGAAAATAAAAACACACATCAGGTTTTTCAATATCCCCAGGGCAGACCGGCGGGCAGGGGCACGATATACCATCAGCAGGGTTGGAACAGGTTTCGCAGATAGAGACTTCTAACAGTATATGCTGTTTAGATTCTGCAAGTCCAACTACAGATGCTGTATGGAGTAGCTACAAGGTTATGAGGAAGGACAATTTTATTATATACAATTTCACTGATATTATGTTAACAACTGATTTTTTTGAACTTTTTATTAGGGGTTTTCATTTTGTCTTCCTACGCTCCTTAGATCTGTCTAATACATTATTGGATTTGAAACTTTTTGTCAGACGATTAAATCTTGAACTATTATTTAAAGGACAAACAATGACCAATGATGAATTCACAAGAGCTAGTACCTTAACCCCCCCACTCATCCATCCTTAAAGGTATTTGAGGAATTGGTTGAGATGGATTTAAGGAATCAATATCCAGCGTTTGCACATTCGCCACCTACCAATTTGGATTTTAAGTTGCATCAACTGATCGATTTCCTCAAAGATGAGGGAGTTAGAGTAATGAAACCCGACAAGGAAGGGGGGGGGGTGGTGTTAATGTATAACTGGGCATACGATGCATATATGTACAATATGTTGCAGGATACTGAACACTATGAGTTAATTTCCAGGAATGAGCTAAATATAGCTTATTCTAAGATCAATTTCATGTTAATGGACCACTTGATGCAGGGTGCCATTAACGAAAAGTTATATAATTACCTGCATGTTAACAAACCTATGACCCTGGTGATGTTTGGGATACCCAAGGTTCATAAAGGCTTGGATCCTTTAAAATTTAGACCTATAGTCTCAGGAGCAGGCAGTATTACAGAACCTTTGGGTAAATTTATAGATCAAACGGTCAAAAAGTTTGTTTCATCTTTGAAATATGTGTGTAAAGACTCCTGGGAATTTCTCATGGGTATCGAATAAAGTTTTTATAATCCAAATTTGTTGATGGCAACCATAGACATTGTGGAATTATTTCCCAGCATTCCTCACTCCACGGGTCTGGAATGGTTTAATGAGGTTTTGGTTTCACATTCTGGTCTCGGTTCTAATACCATCATGTTGTTAGTGGAATTTATGGAGATTGTTCTTAAAAATAACTTCATTTATTTCAAAGGAGAGTTGTTTAGGCAAAAGAAAGGTGTAGCGATGGGTGCTTCCTGCGCCTCGTCATACGCAAACATTGTGTTGTACTATTGGGAAAACAAATTTATATTTTCAACCTGTTGGGCTAAACATTTTATCCATTACAAACGTTACCTGGATGATATATGTTTACTATGGGATGGAGACTTGAATGGTTTTTCAGAATTTATGACTTACATCAATTCTTCCACACATTTTCTATCTTTTACACACAATGTTAGTGATGACATTCTTAATTATCTTGATGTATCCCTTTCTAAAGATTATTACAACTGTGCCTTTCAATCCAAAATTTATAGGAAGGCCACTTTTTCCAACTCTTACTTGCACTTCGATAGTGGCCATCCTTTTTATCAAAAGAAAGGTATAATAAAGGGACAGTTCATCCGGGCATCTAGGATGTCGAGCACAGATGAACTTTTTTTTGAAAGAAGTTTACTTGCTAAAAAAACTTTTTTTGGAAAGAGGTTATCCAACTCATTTGATTAACAATTTAGCCCAAGAGGTGATTGCCAACAGAGAATTGAAATATTTCCCTTTATTAGGCACAGGCTCTCGGTTGGTTGATTGCACAGAGCAAGACGAGCAGCATGACCCACATAACAACTTTATTCACACATTTACTAAAGATTCACAGCAAGTAGAACATACTGTGTTAAGGTACTGGCCAGTCTTGACCCTTCAAGATGACATTAACAAAATAATACCCAAGAAACCCAGTTTTGTAAAAAGGAGGGACATTAATTTGAAGGGTTTATTTGAAAGAAAAAACTATTATAAAAACTATGCACACTCTACCATAAAGCTAGGCACATACAAATGCGGTGCATGCAATCAGTGTTCTTTTATTATCAATGACAGCAGCTTGTATATTCCATCAAGGAATTTTAAATTCAATGTGGTCAGTTACCATAATTGCGGGGCGAAAGGGGTTGTATATTTCGGAATTTGTATGCATTGTCTCGGTTTTTATGTTGGAAAACCGAGAGGCCCCTAAGGAGAAGAATATATGAACATCTTTACGATGTTTCTAAAAAGAAGGATACAAATTCCTTCTATAAACATCTCACTCAATGCCCTAATATGCAGTTGAAGTTTTTAGTTTTAGAACAGGTAATGCAGGACCCCAGGGGAGGTGATTGGGAGACACGTCTTGAATACAAGGAACTCCTGTGGCAATTAAAATTAAATGCTGCAAGACCCCCTGGTTTTAATGACAATGTTAGTATTGCAAGTGTGCTTAAATTAAGAAGGGCAAGGTTATAAATTTTATAAAAAAATTTTTTATGTACATTTTTATTATGGTCAGTTAGACTGTTGGATCTCTATATATTTTTTAATACACTTTTTAACATGTTTTTTATATATTTTTCATATATTCTTTATGATGTCCTTTATTTAAACAATTTTTCAAGTTTTTTTGATTCTTGTATAATGTCTTTTTAAAATTTTCTGGAATGGAGCAGGGACTTGGAATAATTAAGATGTCATGTGACTAGTATTAATTATATATAAGGGTATTTTTTCAGTGTGACTATATCTTGATAAAGCCTGGTATGAACCAGGCGAAAGCGCTTGTTTTATTGTTGGTTTCATTTTTTATGCTTTATTAAGGTCAGTTTACTCTAATTTTTGCTTTGACTTGGTCGTCTTCACCTGTGGAGTTTTATTGCTTCATTAGTTTTTGGTTCGTTGTTACTTTGTTTTAATCTCACATATATAAAATACAACAGTCTCAGATAAATAACATACAGCAGTCTCTCTCACATAAATAATATACAGCAGTCTCACATAAATAACATACATCAGTCTCACATAAATAACATACAACAGTCTGACATAAATAACATACAACAGCCTCACATAAATAACATACAGCAGCCTCACATAACACACAGCAGTCTCAGAAAAATAACATACAGCAGTCTCACAAAAATTACATACAGCAGTCTCACATAAATACTATACAACAGTCTCACATAAATAACATACAGCAGTCTTGCATAAATAACATACAGAAGTCTCACATAAATAACATGCAGCAGTCTCACATAAATACCATACAACAGTCGCACATAAATAACATGCAGCAATTTCACATAAATTACATACAACAGTCTCACATAAATAACATACAACAGTCTCACATAAATAACATACAGCAGCCTCACATAAATAACGTACAACAGTCTCACATAAATACCATACAACAGTCTCACATAAATAACATACAACAGTCTCACATAAATAACATACAGCAGTCTCACATAACATACAACAGTGTCAAATAACATACAGCAGTCTCACATAAATAACGTACAGCAGTCTCAAATAAATAGCATACAGCAGTCTCACATAAATACCATACAACAATCTCACATAAATAACATACAGCAGTCTTGCATAAATAACATACAGAAGTCTCACATAAATAACATGCAGCAGTCTCACATAAATAACATGCAACAGTCGCACATAAATAACATACAGCAGCCTCGCATAAATAACGTACAACAGTCTCACATAAATAACATACAGCAGCCTCGCACAAATAACGTACAACAGTCTCACATAAATAACATACAACAGTCTCACATAAATAACATACAGCAGTCTCACATAAATAACATACAACAGCCTCGCATAAATAACGTACAACAGTCTCACATAAATAACGTACAACAGTCTCACATAAATACCATACAACAGTCTCACATAAATAACATACAGCAGTCTTGCATAAATAACATACAGAAGTCTCACATAAATAACATGCAGCAGTCTCACATAACTTACAACAGTCGCACATAAATAACATACAGCAGTCTCACATAAATAACGTACAACAGTCTCACATAAATAACATACAGCAGCCTCGCATAAATAACGTACAGCAGTCTCACATAAATAACATACAACAGTCTCACATAAATTACATACAACAGTCTCACATAAATAACATACAGAAGCCTCGCATAAATAACGTACAAAAGTCTCACATAAATAACATACAACAGTCTCACATAAATAACATACAGCAGTCTCTCTCACATAAATAACATGCAGCAGTCTCCCATAAATAACATACAACAGTCTCACATAAATAACGTACAGCAGTCTCACATAAATAACGTACAGCAGTCTTACATAAATAAAATACAACAGTCTCACATTAATAACATACAGCAGTCTCACATAAATAATATACAGCAGTCTCACATAAACAGCATACAACTATCTCACATAAATAACATACAGCAATCTCACATAACATACAACAGTCTCACATATATATAACATACAACAGTCTCACATAAATAACGCACAGCAGTCTCACATAACATACAACAGTGTGAAATAACATACAGCAGTCCCACATAAATAACATACAGCAGTCTCACATAAATAACGTACAACAGTCTCACATATATAACATACAGCAGTCTCACATAAATAACGTACAGCAGTCTCACATAAATAACATACAGCAGTCTCATATAAATAACATACAACAGTCTGACATTAATGTACAGCATTCTGATGTAAATAACATACATCTCACATAAATAACATACAACAGTCTCACATATATAACATACAACTGTCTCGCACAAATAAACAGCAGTCTCTCTCACATAAATAACATACAGCAGTCTTGCATAAATAACATACAGAAGTCTCACATAAATAACATGCAGCAGTCTCACATAACTTACAACAGTCGCACATAAATAACATACAGCAGTCTCACATAAATAACGTACAACAGTCTCACACAAATAACATACAGCAGCCTCGCATAAATAACGTACAGCAGTCTCACATAAATAACATACAACAGTCTCACATAAATTACATACAACAGTCTCACATAAATAACATACAGCAGCCTCGCATAAATAACGTACAAAAGTCTCACATAAATAACATACAACAGTCTCACATAAATAACATACAGCAGTCTCTCTCACATAAATAACATGCAGCAGTCTCCCATAAATAACATACAACAGTCTCACATAAATAACGTACAGCAGTCTCACATAAATAACATACAGCAGTCTTACATAAATAAAATACAACAGTCTCACATTAATAACATACAGCAGTCTCACATAAATAATATACAGCAGTCTCACATAAACAGCATACAACTATCTCACATAAATAACATACAGCAATCTCACATAACATACAACAGTCTCACATATATATAACATACAACAGTATCACATAAATAACGCACAGCAGTCTCACATAACATACAACAGTGTGAAATAACATACAGCAGTCCCA
Source organism: Protopterus annectens (assembly GCF_019279795.1). Taxonomy (NCBI): domain Eukaryota; kingdom Metazoa; phylum Chordata; order Ceratodontiformes; family Protopteridae; genus Protopterus; species Protopterus annectens. The sequence continues at coordinate 1,132,650,981 of NC_056748.1, read as the reverse complement.
CATAAATAACATACAGCAGTCTCACATAAATAACGTACAACAGTCTCACATATATAACATACAGCAGTCTCACATAAATAACGTACAGCAGTCTCACATAAATAACATACAGCAGTCTCATATAAATAACATACAACAGTCTGACATTAATGTACAGCATTCTGATGTAAATAACATACATCTCACATAAATAACATACAACAGTCTCACATATATAACATACAACTGTCTCACAAATAAACAGCAGTCTCTCTCACATAAATAACATACAGCAGTCTTGCATAAATAACATACAGAAGTCTCACATAAATAACATGCAGCAGTCTCACATAACTTACAACAGTCGCACATAAATAACATACAGCAGTCTCACATAAATAACGTACAACAGTCTCACACAAATAACATACAGCAGCCTCGCATAAATAACGTACAGCAGTCTCACATAAATAACATACAACAGTCTCACATAAATTACATACAACAGTCTCACATAAATAACATACAGCAGCCTCGCATAAATAACGTACAAAAGTCTCACATAAATAACAAACAACAGTCTCACATAAATAACATACAGCAGTCTCTCTCACATAAATAACACGCAGCAGTCTCCCATAAATAACATACAACAGTCTCACATAAATAACGTACAGCAGTCTCACATAAATAACATACAGCAGTCTTACATAAATAAAATACAACAGTCTCACATTAATAACATACAGCAGTCTCACATAAATAATAAACAGCAGTCTCACATAAACAGCATACAACTATCTCACATAAATAACATACAGCAATCTCACATAACATACAACAGTCTCACATATATATAACATACAACCGTCTCACATAAATAACGCACAGCAGTCTCACATAACATACAACAGTGTGAAATAACATACAGCAGTCCTACATAAATAACATACAGCAGTCTCACATAAATAACGTACAACAGTCTCACATATATAACATACAGCAGTCTCACATAAATAACGCACAGCAGTCTCACATAAATAACATACAGCAGTCTCTCTCACATAAATAACATGCAGCAGTCTCCCATAAATAACATACAACAGTCTCACATAAATAACGTACAGCAGTCTCACATAAATAACATACAGCAGTCTTACATAAATAAAATACAACAGTCTCACATTAATAACATACAGCAGTCTCACATAAATAATAAACAGCAGTCTCACATAAACAGCATACAACTATCTCACATAAATAACATACAGCAATCTCACATAACATACAACAGTCTCACATATATATAACATACAACCGTCTCACATAAATAACGCACAGCAGTCTCACATAACATACAACAGTGTGAAATAACATACAGCAGTCCTACATAAATAACATACAACAGTCTGACATAAATAATGTACAGCAGTTTGACGTAAATAACATACATCTCACATAAATAACATACAAGAGTCTCACATATATAACATACAACAGTTTGAGATAAATAACATACAGCAATCTCACATATATAACATACAACAGTCTCTCTCACATAAATAATATACAGCAGCCTCACATAAACATACAGCAGTCTCACATAAATAAAATACAGTATTCCCCACATAAATAATGTAAATGCTGAGAACAATAGAAATCCATCAGATATCAACCTTTGTTATATAGAAAATGAGATGAAAGCCACTCACTAAAACTATATTCAGCTGAAAAAAAGAAAACTACTTGCTTGTTGTTCTTTCAGTTCTTTGTATTAGAAAATATTTGCCTTGTTGGATGCTTTTCACTTTAATTTTGTAATTTGTAATCTTAAGGCCACTATGATATTGTGAACTGGCACATGACTGCTTGGATGAGGCAGGTATGGGGTATGGTGGAGGCTGAAAGATATGTTTTTTGTTGCTGTTTTTAATGTTTTAATTTGTAATTTTGCTCATTTGTACTTTTTAACTTTCCTTCTCTAGCTGTGTAAGCACCTTTTACATTTTATTTCAGACACAAAATATATATACAATTATAATATATATTACATATATAATATAAATTAACCATAGTGCAATACTCTAAGGTCCTAGTGCAATACTCTAATGTTCACAGCGTAATACCCAAATGTCTCTTTCTGTGGAAGGATCAATGCAATGTTTTAAGCAAGTACCTGTGCAATACTAAAGTCTAATGCAAGTAAGTGTTCACTGCGAAAAGTGTTAAAATGTGTTTCTAGTTATGTACAATATTAGTCGGTTTACCTGCATGTCCATGATGTAATAGCTAGGTGTTATATGTGTAAATGTCTGTGAAAATAGTCTGTATGTTGTCTGCACATTGAATCTGAAGACACGGAATTTCATTCAGTTTTTGCACTTGTGTGATTTCTGAATGACAATAAAGTTTACTTTGACTTTGTCTGTTTGACTTTGAAATATACAGCTCTCCTTTCATCATTGTTCGTTCCCTTTCAAAAACTATATGGTTAGCAGTGTGCGGACTGCTGCAACTGCAATTTTCACCTGACATGTACATCTAACTATCTTAAGTAAATTTAACAATTTGCAAACCATGTACAACTAATTAATTACAGAAATCAAATGAATTACTGAAAGCAACTTGCAAGCAGTAATAGCAGATTCTTCTTTACTGAGCACACACGTACTGAGTTCTCTCTCTCTCTCTCTTTCTCTCTCTCTCTATATATATATATATATATATATATATATACATATATTTATAAAACACATTCATTATACCAGAATGCATTTGAAGAATAAGAACAGTGTTAATAATGCCAGTCTTGCGAGATAGATATGTGTTTGGTAGTGCTGCTTTTTAAACTGCTATGAGGTCATGTATATGAAGAAATTCTGATAGGGAACTGACAACATGCAATAATATATTTTTCTTTGCTTTCATTGCCTTTGTTGTTAGGATAATTAATTATACTGACAAGTAACTGCATACTTTGAAATACTTTGAAAGAAGTAACAGAAATAGACAAATAGCAAAACAAAAATAAAATATAAAAAATTAAAATAAATTAATATGTGCTATAAATTAAACAGCCTGCTCTTAACTTTGACTTCTTATTCATAAATAAGAATAAATACACTCTCTTACTGGTATCTCTCAACTGTTGCAGCAATACTGACATCCTTCAAGCAGCAATAAACAAAATTAATAACCTTAGTTCCCTTTTTCAACATCAAGAACATCACTGTCCCTCCTTTAGAAAGGTGAAATGTATTTCAGTTACTTCTAAAGTGTCCATGCTGGCAGCCTGACTAAAATTTAAATATTATAATCTGTATAGATAAGACAACTTGTATACTGTTATTATAGTGTTACATCACAGGTTTTCTTCTGGTGGTGGTGTACAACATGTTTGAAAATTATGCTTTGCACTTCTGCTATGCAGAATGAACATAATAAACTGTTTGCAGTCTAGCAGTCAACAACCCATAGCAGTTATTATTCTGAATAAAGTTAGTGTAGTTATTTATAATTGCACATTTGTATTGTTCCTGTTTGTGTATTATAAATTTGTTATATGATGCATTTTTTATTTTTTTAATATTATACAATGCTGTTAATAGCAAATGCATAATATTTATTTCAAGTTAAGTATATTTTTCTGTAAGGAATTTACATGATTACAATACTGTCATTTATAAAATATAAACTTTGTATATTTTATTGAAAGTATTGTTATTAGTTTCACAGTTCCCTTGTAAATGAGCAGATTGTTTTCTACAGATAAATAAGTCAGCTTATATGTTTGAATATGATAATCAAATGTTATGATAGATGCATAAAGAGATAAACTATGTTTTTTTTAATTGACTGTTTGGGAGTTGGGAGTAAAAAAGGGGTACAAATGTCCTTAGTAATGTGCCAAAGATGACAGCACAGACAGTGGATCTTATTGGTAATTACCTGAAATGGAGACTTTTAGGTCTCTCTAGCTGTCCCACTCACCAGTAGGCAGCCACTGCTCTCTGGAGCATATGGAATTCTGGGAGGGCAGGATGCCTGGGAGCACAAATACGATCCAAATATACAGAATAAAAAAGTTATTTGTCACAAATATGTTTTAAGTAGTTTAGTTATTTTCTGTACAACACACAAAATAGTTGTGTATTTCCATTCTAAGAAAGTACAGAAACTGCAAATTCATAGCTATCCATCCTGCGACAGTGTCTCATCTTTGTCACGTTCTTACTAAAATTAATTTTTAGGAGTATTACTACTCTTATCCTGTCTATCTTAGAATCATTTGTTTATTCAGGATTTGTTAAACAGATCTGTGGGATGCTCTGTGGTCCCTTTTCATTAGTAACGCGGGCCACAAAGACAGCCAACCAACTTGGGTTCGAGAGAAGACAAGAGACGTGGGAGACCATGCAGACTCTGTACAGACAAAGACCAGATTTAGAGCAGCTGTGATGCAGAAGTCTTAAAACTGAGCAACATTCCTGATCACAATTCATGTTAAATCTGTACATGATTTTGTTCATCTCCCAAAAAAGTCTGACTGAAAACCATCACTGAGATAGAGATATTTTCTACTAAAGACCTAACCTTGTATTTTTTTGTGTGTTTTATTAGAGTATTCAGCAGAACAGAGCCCACTTTTGCAGAACCCCAGTGGGAAAATGTTCCACAGATTACAGAAAATAGTTTTTACCTCTTGACAGTCATAAGTGGGCTGATAATTTATCTGCCTTACAGAAAACTATAGTCATGTCTAGTATTTAAAATGGCATATTTCATGCATTAATCAGTAGTGTAAATATACTTGTATCTATTAATCATTCTGGTACTGCTCTTAAAATGTTCCTCTTCAGTATCTTACTGCTTATTTCTTGTTTAATGCTGCTTGCTTATTCATATTAAATCCCTTTAACACTCAGCTTTACAAGCTGTGATATTGATTTGTTGCCTAATTAATGGAACTGCACAATTAACAGCACAGAAAAGCACTGATGTATCCATCTATGTTCTATGGTACTTACTCTGTACTGACTGTTTTTTATTTTTTTGTTTTTTGTATTCCCTGGGTATTTCCTTGACGGGAGCTGGAATGGGTGTGAATGATCAGTTTAATATTTGATTAAAAAACACACAGATAAAAGATAAAGAAGTACACGGATGTTAAGACTGGCTACAACAAACAAACTATTAAACACATTATATTATAGTGGCAAAAGTTCAGTAACAGTAGACACGACAGGACTGCAGGAATAAAATGATATTCCTAATGATATATATTTTCTACAGATAGTGAATTATTTTCTGTACTTGTTCGCCATTGATCTGACATTAGAAATGAGTTAATATTGATGGTCATACAGTGGACTGGTCTTTTTATATAAGTACACAATGTACTGGCAGTTAATAAAGCAGATATAAATGAGTCAGTACGTTAATGAGACTGAATGAAATATGAGGGGGTTAGAGGAATACTACCGAGCCCTTGGTGTCTTTAGGGGGTTGGGAAGTGAATATGGACTGAGCATAGGGAAGAGCAGACACAGTATTAGATGGTGACACTGTGACATATTGTGTGTGGGAAGGACAGCATTTGTAATGAAGCATATAATTATGAGATAAATTGTAAGTAGATCAGCACACACTTTAATGCCACATCTTTCTTAACATTCAGGAAGATAATTATCACCAGTCCTAAGTGGACAATGTGAGACTGCCCAATAGTACAATGACAGTAATCTGCAGTTCAGAGATATGGAATGACCACAGAAACAACACCTTATTAAGGGCTCACTGCCATGTCTCTGAAATGGACAGTGTGCTTTCAGACTTGACTACACTATAATTTCCCCTTACCAGTCCCTGTGTTAGAGTTGCTCGGGTACTTTCAACATGCACATGTGTGACACGCACACACACACACACACACACATACACACACACACATACACACACACACACACACACACACACACACACACACACACACACACACACACACACACACACACACACATGCACACACAGACACATGCACACACACAGACACATGCACAAATATAGCTTTGTGTTGCCTACCTGCTGTCAGACTCTCACACATCCTTGCACATGCACCCAGACATCGCAGACACACACACACACACACACACACACACACACACACACACACACACACACACACACACACACATATACACACATACACACACACACACACACACACACACACACACACACACACACACACACACACACACACACACACACACACACACACACATGGATGCCTTTGTGGTACCTACCTGTAATCACACTATGAGCCCGATCCATCCATAGGAGTGAATGGATGTACATGTGTGTGTGTATATGTGTGTGTGTGTGTGTGTGTGTGTGTGTGTGTGTGTGTGTGTGTGTGTGTGTGTGTGTGTGTGTTTGTAAATGTGTGCCATGAAAAGATGTGTACATTTTTTCTTTGTTATGATCAAAATAGATCTCAAAATCATTCTACTACTCTGTTCTGGTGCAATTACCATTTCCATGGCCTAAACTGCTGAATATTTAACTGTTTTCACCTGCAAGACTACTATCTATGCTATGGCTGGTGCTTCCATTGTAGACAGAGTGTTGTCTGAACTGCTCTGGCTTACAACACTACAACAACGTGCTGAATAAAGGCTTCTGCACTTTGGTAATCCTTTTTGGATGCCAGAATTTGTCTTCAACAAAACTAACAATAACATTTTATTAACTTTTTAACTAATCACCTTTTAGTTTACAGAAATATATTTTGAGAATGGACTAAAAAGCTTTAATTGGTTTCATTGTCATAAAATCTACTTAGGCAACATTTGTATCTTATCTTCAAAGCCATATCTGATCCAGTTTAAGTTGAATCTTTATTTTCAAGAGTACTTTCATTTGATCAGCACTAAGTTGGGTAATTAATTAAACATTAATGTAAATACAATGCAGAATCCATTTGGAAGATGAAATATCCCCCGAGTATATAAAACATCTTGTTAAATACATAGCAAAGCAGTAACTTTAAAGCAGTTTAGGACAAACTGGACATGCGTAAAACAGGCCGCTTATATAAACATGAAATCATGGCTTTTATGTTCCATAATGACAAAGACCCCGAGCTTGATTATATATACCATGAAACACAATGCTACGTCATTAATTCTAAATCACTGTTTTACTATTAAAAAGTATGACATTTTTTCATATTTTCACAAACACAAATGCAAACAGCAGTGACTTTCTTAAAAGCAAGATACGCTGTGCAGAAACTAACATGTGACACCTTTCTTTGAAGTGGCAACAGAGGTTACAAGGGACCATGCGACAGTTCCAATTAATTTACTATTTGTTGTCTATAGTAGAAAAACATTACGCACATTTTCACGAAAAGAAAATCAATAAAAGGGAAAAGAATTATCTGTACAGA